>NW_019744113.1:264352-268478 GCF_002891405.2 Cryptotermes secundus
AAACTTTGGATTTTGTATCCATTTATGTATTGTCAGCATTGTATGTATATATATATATATATACATATAACACTCAGAACACCTATTGTAAGAGTGGTTTTCAAACTGTATCGATGTCCCTCTGATGATGGTCTCTAAGGACCGAAACATATAAAGGCATGAAGAATTGAAATAAGAACAACTTCACCAGTCACACTGGACGGAACTGTTTTATCTTTTTATAATATTGTTAGTGTGACGGACCAGAATGAAACAAATCAAACTTAGATGGTTATTTTCACATTGTATTTTAGCCTTATCATCGCGATAAATTTCTCGTTACATAGATGAGTACCAAATTAAATAAACATATAGATCTATATATATTTATTTAAATTAATATCTTATGAGCACAGAAATAAAATATTCTTTGCTGGTTACACAAATAACTGGATCCTGCTCTTTTTTCTAAGGAGCCGGGCATTCAGGATTCCAAGCTGTCAGTGTACGGTGTACCTTATCCTAGCTAAAACGTAATGCCACGGGGTTCAAGTTTGGTTTAAGATATGTCCCCGTATTTGTTTTGAGTTAACAAACAAAGTTCTGAGAGTTCCAGTTAGGTTAGATTGTTTCCATTTCGTGCATCCTCTTGTGTTATTATATGCAATTATTTTATTAGAGTCCGTCGCAACACAACGATACAGTGGCGTAAAATGAGGTTGAAAACTCTTTATGTGAGAGTCCGTGTCATCAAGTCAGTTGACAACACTCTTTATGTGAGAGTCCGTGTCATCAAGTCAGTTGACAACACTCTTTATGTGAGAGTCCATATCATCAAGTCAGTTGACAACACACTTTGTGTGACATGAAGAGTTTTTAACCTCATTTTACGCCATAACTTTCGTTTTTATAATAAGTTTATAGTTCATTGTATGTATTTTTATACCATGTATTTTATAATGTAATATTATCAAGTATCCAGCTTCACTATCGCAAATACAGTTCAGTAGTGTGTGTATATGGTAATCATGTGTTTGCCTGATAATGGCTTTAATAGCCGAAACGTGTTTTTTTTTTTCCTTGGCACTACAGCCCAGGTGGGTCTAGACCTACCTCCATGAATTTCTCCGTTCACTTTCGGTTTTTCTAGATCTTACACATTCGGTAGGACTCCTTGGACGGGTGATCAGCTCGTCGCAAGTCCTCTACCTGTACACAAACACAGACAAACGCACACACACAAACTAAACATCCATGCCCTGAGTGGGATTCGAACCCACGATCCAGATTTCCAAGCGAGAGAAGACAGTACATACCTCAGACCGCTCGGCTACCGTGACCGTTGGCGACACGTTTTTACCTTCACGAAATACAGTATTCCTCAAGAATTTTCGGTAGCCTGTTTCAGTTTCATCACACAGACTTATTCTATTTCTACTGCGATATTTCAACCTTTGCCGGTCTGTGGACAGAGCCTTCATCCTCCTCCTCATCCTCCTTCTTCTTCTTCTTCTGTATACAAACAAAGACGGGAACTCGAGGATGCTGTCCCAGATTCAGAGTTGGTCTGACAATGTCTGCCCTGCGCCTCCAACATGTCTTGTTTAGTTTTATAATAGCAGAAAGAGTCTTCCTTGTCCACTTAATGTTAGCACGGTTAATGTTATTTCCTCAAAGTTATCATTTCGAAATGTCGTAATTAAATTGCAAATACATACAGAAGATTTTGTGACTGATTATGCAAGTTAGGTACTAACAGTTACTCTCACTGTCTGACACCGATAATCTTAAGAATGTCGTTGAATTTTCGAGGGAAATTTTTCACTTTTCATCATTTAATATTAACTACCTCTATGCTACACACGAGATATCGCGTTTAGAAATACTGGTCCCTCTTATATGGCAACTAAGAAAATTAATAAAAAAAAGTGTCTCACCATCTGCAGACAATTTAATTTAATTACTTGTATTTGATTTGTTTCATTCTGCTCCGTCACACTAACAAATTACAAAGACAAAACAACTCCGTCCAGTGTGACTAAAGAAGTTTTTACATCGATGTCCCTCTGATGATGGTCTATAGGGACCGAAACATGTAAGGGTGTTAAGTTTTCAAGTAGTAAAAACTTCAATAGTCACACTGGACTGAGTTGTTTTGTCTTTGTAAGTTAACTACTTGTGTTTATTCAGTATTATAAATTATGCATTGTCATAGAACCACACTCACAAATGCTTATTTAATAGCATCCGGCATGGCGAATATTAATTTTGGACTAAAATTGCAACAACATTAGTCCGTGGTCTTATAGCAAAGAAAATAAGAGATTTCACTGTAAAAAAATAATTGACAGAATTCTTTAACGAAATTTCAAAATCTTACTTTAGATAAATGTGATTGATGAACATCTTAGTGTTCTGTTTTCTTTTTCTTTAAATGAGGAGGCAGAACAAATTTACTAATTTATATTCCATTAACTCTTTGGAAATTAATATAATTTCTATCATTAAATTTATCAACCATAAGGTTATGCTGTTTTAAAAGTTCCCTCCATTGTTCATTCTGATTGGTTGCTATTATCTGCTGCTGCTTAATAATGTTATTGTATTCGCTTAAGAGTTTTTTATTCCTTTTTTCCAGCTCCACATATTCTTCCAATAATTGTCTTTGACTTGTTGCATCTGCCTTTCCATTTACCGTTGCAATTCTTGAATTTTCGTTCTCTACGCTTGCTGAATTCGATGGGTTGCCCGCCCCTACACTCGATGTTATCGGGAACACTACACGTGGCACTCCATTTGCTGTTATTGTAACAGGGGGTATGAACGGTACTAGGGGAAACGGAGGCCGCACGACTGGAGGAACTACCGGTATAACCGGAGGAACTACTGGAACCGGAGGAACTACTGGAACTGGAGGAACTACAGGTAGAACTGGAGGAACTGGTGGTACTATTACGGGTGGTATAAAGCCTCTGTCACCATATGCTATTGACAATGCTGAATTGATAGTTTTACCGAATAGATTAAAGGAGTTTGTGGTTGAAATTGTACCAGTCCCTGCGGTGTTTGCAAGGAAACTTGACCATAAGAACAGCTTTTGCAGTTGTTTAGCACCGAAGTTGAACAAGAACCTGCCTTCTCTTGAAGAGGCAGACAAGTCTCTTGAGTGTCTTCCAATATGGCGTATCTCATAATTGCGGCTGTTTATTTCGTTGGGCGTCTCCTGGTATAAGATGAAGTATCTGGGAAAGTCTTGCTCCAGCAATATAATTGGCAACCGTGGAATATGTCTGTCCGATATTTCGAATGTTAACGATCCTAAATGAGCACACAACACAATAATTAGTTTCTGTATCTATCATTTTATTAATACAAATAATTAATAAATTAAAGTTTATTATTTAACCATAAAAGTAACATCATCCAATAATGAACCTGTATCCCTAATAAAATTTGCACTTTTAGTCCTATAAATATCTCTTGAAAAATTAAGTGAGATTTATATGGTAACGTAGTTGGTTGAGGCACTGTACTACAATTCGAGAGGTCGCGGGTTAGATTTCCGGTGAAGTCATTAGATTTTTAAATTGACCTATTCCTTCCAGCCCCAGGGTCGACTCAGCCTCTAACAGAAATGAGTACCATGAATCTTCCTGGTGCTAAAGGGTGGCCGGCGCATAAGGCTGATAAACTCATCGCCATCTATGAGCCGATTATCTAAAAATGTGGGAACCTCGGCGTCTCACAACCCAAAGGGCCTCCACAAGGCAGCTTTTCCTTTGCATTATATTGACATAGATTGATTTATGTTGGAATATTTAATAGAAAATTACATTCTTGTTAGAATTACTAGAAGTTACTCTCGTGTAGCGAGGTAGACGTAACATGTAATTGGCAACGTTTATTAAATATGTCCGGAAGGTTTAACGCTCCTCAGTTACTCGCTCTCTTTACGTGCAATACAGGAACTGCGTGCTACTGAGATACGCTTCAAACGATTTCGGCGACTGTATTCCATTTCTGACTTCAGGTAAAAAGAAACTACTCAGGTGGGACCAATCGACGGAGCCCGTTTCTCTTTCTGGTCCAGAGATAATATTTTTACATGAAGCCGGAGGCAGAATGCAGATTCCACAACGTTGGTTCA
>NW_019744113.1:269683-360607 GCF_002891405.2 Cryptotermes secundus
TCTTCCTTCTGCCCTGAAGATGGAGGCGATACGTTCCTCCGAAACGTCGGATAACACATCTACACGGTGCCACATCCCAGAAGACTGCTTTCTTCATAATGAAGTGTAGGTTTCCATAAGAGAAGTAGCCTAACAGATGTATTTATGAAATGCTTTCACCCAAATAAAGGGTCAACGTGATCAACATAATTATATCCTTCCTCTCCGTTTCCTTCTTTCCTTATTTGTTTATTTGTTGACCTCTAGTAATTGATTCCTCACTTCTTTTTTGTCAACCCTAAGAATAGTCTGTATAGTGTGGTGGTTAATTAATCACAGGGAGAACTACAACAATTTGGCTAAAGGTAAGATGTATAGAATGATTGGACGTTAATCCTACACATTAATATCGGCACTAGACAGAGATGAATGTTCAGCTTCACGCTCCTGTCGCCTTACACTCAAGGAAAGATTTTCTGAACTGATTGAGCTGAAGGTTTTGTTCGCTCCAAGCCGTAAATATAAACAGCGTTTGCAAACACGATAAGAGTGCTCCCCATCTTCTTGACCGCATTTTATTATTGTTGTTTATTAAATGACGCTGTCAGTATCTCACACTATAATGCGTCGGATGGTAATGCAATATGATGTCACGATTTTAGTGACTATAGACGGGGTTTGGATTCATAATCGGATTTCTTGAACTCTTACAACTCGTAAGTAAGGATTACGCTCTCACTGCTCTATACAATTCAAAATCACTATAGGACACACTAGGTCTTCTCACTAGACGTTGCTTGGTAGCGGCTTCTAATGTCGGACGTTCCACTTCCTCTAGGTTACCGAACTGTCTCCGGCCTTAGCTACTAGCTAGTCTAGTAACAGACTGAGAACACTAGACTGTGTTCTCTAGTGAACTGTAAAGTGTGTAAATAGCGATACTGTTATATTTATTTGTAGTTACGAGCTGTAAGTGGTCAATTCACCAATCCAAACGCCGTCTATAGTCACACAGCCTACCTGACAGTAATTACCCTCTATTGTTTAACTATAACACCTTTACTTCTTCTACCTCTACGGATTAGGCACTATGGTCTGTTCCCATTCAGAATGAATTATGAAATTATTAATCTTATAGGTAATTAGTAGGACTATTTTACGGGGCATCTGCCCGTCACAAGGCCGCTATCTACACAGGAGAGCATAAACACAGAGTAAACGCAGACAGACAGACATGTCTCGAGTGAGATCCGAACCCACGATCCCAGTGTTTAAGAGAGCGAAGACATTTCGGTCTCAGACCGCATGGCCACTTTAATCGCCAACTATAAACTCATATACAGTTAATTATTTAGTAGAAAATTCCAAGGCTCAAATCACTTCATTAGCTGCATGTTTACAGGCCTGAATTCCAACTGAATCGTAATGCAATCTACGAGTAGTACAAAGTGCTTATCCACTTGAAGACTCTCTTGTTTGAGAACCTCCGGACGGAGCCTCGTATTAATCTGTTTTCTGCTGTTTGAACAAAATACACAGGTGTCAGCTTGTTTTCCTGTTGTTGCTGATACAACTAGTATAATTACATTAATTGTTTTTGTTCTGTGATCACTTCCAGAACGCAGATGTTATATCCTTCAACTTGACTAATAGCACAATGTCTATCGTGATTATAATTTAATGAGCTATCTGTTGATGTACAAAGATGCGTCACTTCTGTCGTGGATGTCTCTCTGTAGTCCCTTCTTCACCAGTAACGGAGAAAACTGCAGAAAGCGCTTCATAATTTGTACTTTTTTTTTCCAAAAATTAAACTTGTTAAGGAGATAAAATGAAGAAGAGTTGGATGGACGGAACACACAGCACGCATGGGGAAATGAGAAATGCATAAGGTTTATGTTATTTTAACATGAAAACCTGAATTGTCAGCGAAGTTAGTGCCAACTTTAGCTGTCGGTACAGTTCGCTTGCGGACTAAAACCATGGAGTTTAAGTTAAGTTTTAGTTGTANGAAGTTGTGAATGAATTGCAGAAGATGAGGATAGTCCATTGGCGAGATGTTATGTTCAAGAAAGTTAATCTTGGACTTGCATATAGAACAGGAAATTACTTGGCCTAATCAACTACTGTCAGTTTCTTGCATGGAGTTATTTTGTTAATTAACGTCATATACGTACTTTAAAGAGACAGAACACTTCTATGTCTATACGTGATATGAGTCTCGTTTTTCGACGACCTGGGTGTATAACCTGTCCGATCGAGCGACCGCCGCTTGTCAGCGAAGTTAGTGCCAACTTTAGCTGTCGGTACAGTTCGCTTGCGGACTAAAACCATGGAGTTTAAGTTAAGTTTTAGTTGTATAACCTACAGGAAGAATAGAGACGCATGGGCAACAACGCCAAGTTTTGCATCGATTGAGATATCGGCAGGAACCAGTGATTACAGATTTTATCTGCATTAACACCAGGCTCCACTTGTTAATTCTGTAATTGGCGAAGTCATAATTATTTTTCGTAAGCCACATTTTTGTTGCTGCATAGATCAGTCGGTACAGCGACGAGCTACGGAGTGGACGGACGGGGGTTCAAATCCTGACATTGGCAAGATTCTTATCTTCTCTATAGCGTCCATACCGGCTTCAGGCCCCATCCAGCCTCCTATCAAATGGGTATTTGGGGGGGGGGCGATTTTCCTTGAAGTAAAGCGACCGAGATGTAAATCTGACTACTGATCTCCATCCAATGCCGAGGTCAAAAATGGTGGAATTATATTACTACTCCAACATGGCACAGCTCTTAATGTGAGGTCACACCTCAAGCTCTGTGGCCTATTGCAAAATCGCTAATGAAAAGGGATGGGCCAAAGGCACCAACCACTGATCATGGATCTTTAGAAATATATCACCCGAGCGAGAAAGCCAACGTGACTCCAGATTGCTTAGAAAAGCAGTTCACATCTCATGACCTGTGCGACGACAACCATGTGGAGACCAGAATCCAAGCCCTGTGCGCATGTGTTGACGCCACTCCGTTAGGAAAAGTAAGATTCTGTGAGGTACATAAATTAGCAAATTAATTCAAATTAAGAAAGGATTGTAGACTTGATGGTATTCCAAACGAATGCCTTAGGCATCTTCCAAGAAGATCACTGGTACATATGACACATGTATTTATTCACTCTCCTCTGTTGTCCCATTTTCTAAAACCTTGGAGAGAAGCAAAAGTTATTATGTTACCGAAATCCAGTAAGGACTCAAAATTCCTTCAAAATTGACGTCCGATTAGCCTCTTGCCTACAACAGGCAACTTATTCGATAAAGTTATCCTGCAAATAGTCCAAAGGCATATCAAAGAAAAAGGCCTGCTTAATGCAAGCCAGTTTGGTTTCCGTGCCCGTCCCAGCACTACACTTCAGTATATAAGGCTTAAAAACCACGTCATCTTAAATTAAAAAAATAACATGTCTACGGCTGCTGTATTCTTGATACAATATGGCACTTTGCCTTGCTATATAAATTATCGAAATTAGAATTTCCGATCAGTTTAATCAAACTTATGAGCTCTTTTCCTTCTCAGAGAAAATTCGAAATTTTCCTCGAAGGTGAAATGTCTACGCCGAGGGATATGCAAGCAGAGGCGCCACAAGGTCCCGCCCTGTCCACAACATTGTACAGTATTTGTATAAACGATACATTCCAGACACCTGGTGTCTGTCTAGGTCTCATTGCTGGTTATATCCTTACATGCGACAGACCACGTTCTCAGAAATCTGCAGCGATATCTCACTGCTATTGAGACCTGGTGTGAACGCTGGAACATAAAAATCGAAGAACGTAAAGCTCAGGCAATCTACTTTGCTCACAGACTTAGGCCCTCTGAGGCTCATCTTATACTGAAGGTTCAGAATATCACCTTTGTCCATCATGTAAAATATATGGGTGCAATCTTTGAGGATTACATGGAGACTGCACGTAGAAATGATTGAAGTCAAGGCCTTGAGAACATTTATTAGAATCTATTCCCTATTCAAAAGTGAGCCTTTAAGTGCCAACATTAAATCAGCCCTCCATAAGGAATTGATCAGATCAGTAATGGCTTATGCCTGCCCCTCGTGGGAATTAGTAGCAAGTACCTGTCTCTTAAAAATGCAGCGCTATCTTACTAATCAATTGAATAAATAATTAACTATTGTAATCACTTAATAAATGGACCAACAGAATAACTGGTTAACTTATCTGAATACATGTTAAAGGCTGACAAACTGCCCATCTGGTGAACTGGGTACCTGACGAATTAAATACCGATAAATCATTATGCAACTGAGCAGCCATCCGACTTAGTGACTGGGTGGCTGGTTGCTAAGAGACTAACTCGGTAATTACACACCTAGCGAAGTAACTACTGAATCAGTGAAGTAACTGAGTTACTGACGGACCAAAAGACTGGTAGACTATTGAAACTAATGAGTTAATTATTATTCACTGTATATTTAATCAGTTACTATCGTATATAATTGTTTGACTTACTAAGTTGCTTACTTACTTACCTACTCAGTCATGGAGCTGAGCCCTTCTGGAAGAGCCGCCAATTCTGCAGCTACTCAAGAATTTCCCAGCATTTTATGGAACCCGAAGGTTTATCACCGTGTTCACAAGAGCCCTCCACTGGTCCCTATATTGATCCAGATCAATCCAATCCATAACATCCCGTCCTACCTCTCTCAGATCCATTTTAATATTGTCCACCCACGTACGCCTTGGTCTTCCCAGTGGTCTCTTTCCTTCTGGCTTTCCCACCAATAACCTATACGCATTCCTCGTCTCCACCAATCATGCTACATGACCTGCCCACATCAACCTCCTTGACTTAGTCATTCTAATTATACGTGGAGAAGAGTAAAAGTTGTGAATCTCCTCATTGTGCAGTTTTCTCCAACTTCCTGTCACTTCATCTCTCTTCGGTCCAAATATTCTCCTCAACACCCTGTTCTCAAACACCCTCAGTCTATGTTCATCCCTTAATCTCAGAGACCAAGTTTCGCACCCATACAGAACCACAGGCAAAATTATAGTTTTTTATCTTCTAATTCTTATGATTTTGGACAGCAGACGAGGAGACAAAAGGTTCTGGACTGAACGGTAGCAAGCATTACCCGAGTTCNTAATTATACGTGGAGAAGAGTAAAAGTTGTGAATCTCCTCATTGTGCAGTTTTCTCCAACTTCCTGTCACTTCATCTCTCTTCGGTCCAAATATTCTCCTCAACACCCTGTTCTCAAACACCCTCAGTCTATGTTCATCCCTTAATCTCAGAGACCAAGTTTCGCACCCATACAGAACCACAGGCAAAATTATAGTTTTTTATCTTCTAATTCTTATGATTTTGGACAGCAGACGAGGAGACAAAAGGTTCTGGACTGAACGGTAGCAAGCATTACCCGAGTTCAATCGCCTCTTAATTTCCTCCTGAATCAGGTTTCGATCTGTTATCGTTGTTCCCAAATATATGAACTGTGCCACATTTTCAAAACATCTGTTTTCTATCTTTATGTCATGAGTTTGCCCTGCATTTTGGTGACGAGACAGCAACATATACTTAGTTTTCTCTGTGTTTACTTCTAGACCAACCTCTTTACTTGCGTCAATTAAAGTTTGTGTGGTTTTCTTTATGGTATCTACATTATCGCCCAGTAGATTCACATCATCGGCATAGACCAACAGCTGACGTGTCCCGTTTAACCTGAGAAACAAAACAATTAACGGAATATATAAGAAACTAAATAAGTATCTATATAACTAAGTGGCTGACAGAAGAATTGAACAATTATTAATTGGCTGACTACTGACGGAATAACTTAGAGAGTTGGCTAAATAACTCTCTGAGCTATTAATTAACTTACTAACTAAGTAACATATCAACCAAACAACAACTTATCTACTTGACTGTTTAAATATTAACTGAGTGACTTTTTACAAGAGTTTCTTTGAACAGTTTCTTGTTATTCTGCCAGGCAGTAACGAATTCTGGGAGAAGGCATAATAAGAAGTGACTAACGAAACTATTGAACTTATATAGAGAATAAAGCGGCCTCCGTAGTCTAGAGGTAACGTTCCCACCTCATGACTCGTAGTACGCGGGTTCAAATGCCCGGCGGGGGTCGTCGAATTTTTAAGGGCGGAAAAATTCAGGGAACAAGTCCTCCGGGAGGGACTTTAAGCCGTGGGTCCCGTGTCGTAGCTTTACGGCACGTAAAAGAACCTCATATCTCCAAAGGAGGTCACTGAGCCAAATTAACGGACGTTTCCCGCCCAACAGCNNNNATGGGGGAAGCATTATAGATACCTCTCAGCTAGTAGAGCCGGTCTTGCTGGCTGGGCGGGACTGATGGTAAGCACCAGTACCTGTAGGATGTAGAGACTAGTAGAAATCATAGAGGGAAGTACAATGGACCAATACAGGTCTCAGTGCATGGGGAAACCCATCCTCTCCAATAACTAACTAACTATATAGAGAATAGATAGACCGTTTGAAGACTGTCTGTCAATTAAAAGGATTCTTCCTGGAAAATATATCAGTCTTCAGGAAGTGTTTTAGCCTTGTGGCAGCGCGACTTACGTCAACGCTTAAACTCTCGATGTTGTGTAGTCTTATTGCACCATACAGGAACCCGCATACAGCCCTGAAATCATCTAACTTAGTTGCACTTTCCATGCTTGGAAGTGACTCGGTCGCAGCGGTTCTTCTGTATTTCCAGCACGACGGCGCGGTCGCTCTAAAACTTGAATATTCCATACACAAGAAATTATGTTTTATATATTAAAGTTGTGTGTTTGTACGACTATACGTGCGCATAAATTATGTCGAACGATATGTAATTCTGTATCGACAGAAAATACATTTAGCTCGATATCGAACCCTCAAGTTGGTTCAGGGCATTTTTACTGCCCCAGTTTATGGTTAAATCTCCTCTTGGACGCTGTGTCCCTCTTACATGCAACGCACAAATTTCTTAGTTACTCGTATGTTTGGTCGCGCCATAGCTCAAGCAGTTAATCGCCGGCTTCCCACCTCGACGGCCCGGGTTCGATCCTGGGTCTGGTCAAGTTGGATTAATGGTGGACAAAGTGGCGCTGGGGCAGGTTTTCTCCGAGTACTTCGGTTTCCCCTGCCAATCTTCATTCCACCAATTGCTCCACAATCATCCTCACATATCATCTGGGGCTGGTACAATAGGCCAGAAGTGGCCACACCACTAGCAATAAAAAAATACTCGTATATTTCCTCCTTCCTCAAAAGCAACGGATACGGCTGCCCGAATTTCCTGCAATGGACTGACGTCTGTTTTGTTTTCTTAGCAGGTTGGAATAAATATAGAGTAGCATCAAGCTTTCAAGAAATAGCGAGCTATATCGATAATTTCAAATCGAATACTGTTCCTTGATAACAGGTATAGATTTATTAATATTAATTGACATCTCATTACATAGTATTTTAATGTGTCCGTGTGTATGTGTTCATGCATGGGCAAGCTGTATTCATGGTAAGGCTAGTTTCTATATTAATTTGCGCTTTAAATTTAAATATTTTAAGAAGTACATCTATGTAACAGATTAACATTTTATGAAGAAGTAATAAATGACGGGATATGAGATGTTAATATTCAAAATGTTTGTCTAATAATGTTTTCATTGGAAAACATGAAGAGAAGACGCCACTTTGGAGACCTAGGCTTAGATGACAGAAAAATATTAAAATAGAACTCCCGGAAATACACTGTGACCAGAACTGAGTTGCATCAGGATGCGTTCCAAAGGCGGGTTCCTCTGAATACGCAATGAACGTTCGTGTCTCGTAACAGACGGTGAATATCATGACCAAAGGATTTACTTTCAATTTCTCGATAGGCTCAGTTATTTAGAATAATGATTTCTTTTGCGCATTCATTCATCCGAAACCGATTTATTGATTTTACCCTTGTTTCACACGAATTTAAAAGATGTGAATCTTAGGGGTTTTGGCTATAAGGTTTCAAAATTGTTTCCAATGATGGAATTCCGTAGACATGTTTCATGTGAAAAGCATTGGGATTCTTCTATAGCTATCATATTTGTTACTTTAGTAAGGTAAGGCCTGTTAGAATTAGAGCAAAAACATGATATAGGCCCCAGTATGAGATATATTTACTCAGCTGCAGTACAGCTACATGCACCTGGTATTTCGGCTTAGTAACTAAATTATCTGGGTAGGGGTGCTGTTGCAGTTTTCAAAATTTCTAAAATATTGGATGATGTTTTTACATGCCAGTATACATTTTGTGATTTTTTAAATCACAATTATTTTATTTTATTTTTTTAATTTTGATAAATGTTTATTAAATAAATGTGCTTTTGAAAGCATAACGCGACTGTCTGGAGCCTGGGTTGCGACTGAATGGCTAGGACATAATGGCATGAACCCTTGGATGCTCGATCCTTCTATGGGCATTCGAACCTTGTAGCTGCCAACAGTCTGCGCCCAGTCTGTGATTTTTTTATTTCGAAAAAAATTAATGTATATACAAAGAAGGCCTATGCGGCCTAGGCAGTGCCCATCCGGCCTTCTGTAGCACAATGTTATAAAGATTTTGTTTTATCGTAGCGGTCGTTTCGTGATTTTTGAATATCCCGGTCTGTGTTGTTAAAATTTATATCACAGTGCTATCTACTGGAGTATTCCACAACGAAATCATACAGTGTGGCCTTGTATGCAGGAAGTGAGGTATCGTAATAAATTGCGTAGTTTTCATAATTGTATTTTGACTTGTTTTTGGTTTGGTTGATATTATTCACATAGCAAATATAAAGTGTGTGCAATGGTAATGGTTTATGACGTCTTCAATGCCAAAGTGTGCTTTCATTACATTATAACGATACCATACTTAGGGATTTTGCGTGGTATATTTCACTGAACTTACTCCGAAGAAAACTTCCTGATCTTTCTATTCTTGTAACATATAAGTAAGATGTTATAAAACATGCAGAATATAGCAGAAATTGTTTTCAAATTTAAACATTTTTATTATACAATTCTGATTTGATGAATATATTAACACTGACGGGAAATTTTAGGGAACATGTTCTAGTGTGTGACCTAAAATGGTGGTAGGTTGATGTTTGTATGAAAGCAAGATTTTGGGATATTGTATTAGTCGGTATCAGTTAACGCTGTGTAAACACATTCGCTTAAGGGATCAACGGATGAGTATAAATTACGTTATGTAGCAGTTTTTGAAGTATAATTTGGTTGACGTGCAGAATTGTGTCGCTTGGGAAATAGATTCTTATTTGGTTTATTATAAAATGTTAGAGAATGAACGTGACAGCATGGATGAGAAACCTTGTTTTCCACCAGGTTTCTCATCTGTAGAAAATCAGGAAGCTCGAGCATTTCTGAGAGAAAAATTTCTAAGGGTTGTTACAGGAATTGTAGGTATGTGAACATAACTGTAGTAGTTAAGGTATGATATATCTGATTAATTTTCTGTTCTGCTTATTGGTTTATAGTTGAATACTTTTACATGGCATATAGCGCTGTAGGTACAAACGTAACGAAAGAAGACGGTAATCTTCATAATCATTGTCTTGATAACCACAAATCTGACATCCCTTACTGTCGTTTGGGCAAACCGTTGTAATTTTCTTTCGTTTGAATTTTCCATTTGTTTGTGACTTAAATTCGTGTTTTAAGTTAACATCATTTTGATTTTTGTGGCAGGTAAAGGCTGTGAGTTCCGCATGTTTGATAACACAAATGTGACAGCAGAGTTTCGAGGTTCTGATGTGGATGTAATGCATTTCTGTGTAAGGCAGCTGAAAACTCCACTAGGAATTCTACCAGAAGCTGTTTTACGGACTAGTGATATAATCAGAATGCACTTACCCAATATAGACGACTTGGGAACACAGTACATGTAAAGAGGATTCAGATATGAACAGCTGAAAATGAGGTACAAATATAATGAATACTGGTTTACGTAAGTGTTAGGGAATTCTTTTCTCTTTTTAGCACAAGATCTATTTTTATGACCATTATTCCACTGTATCATATTTTCTGATCCATGTATGGTGATGCTAATTGATTTTAATACTACATTGAAGTATATGTGAAGGAAAGAAATTTTGTTTAATGTGTGAATAAATCTGGTTACATTTAATTGTTGTTTCTTTTTATAGTTAAGGAAACTGTATAAATTCTAATACAGTGTAAAGCAAATCAGCAGTACCAGCATTGATAATTATGTTAGCCGTATTGCTGTTTTGTATGTATTAAAGTTATAAGATTGTTGTAGCCCTCAAAATATTAAAGACAGGTCTTAAAGCTATAGATCTGAATGTAGCAAGTTCATGTATTAATTTTGTTGTGTTAAGTTAATTAATTTTTATTTTATTTATCATCGTTCAATTTTTGAAAAGGTATTTTCAGACACAGGCGAGTTCTCTAAAGGTACTTATGCCAAGTATTTCATCAGTTCCGTGAACAGGACATACCTTCTACCTTTGACAGAAAGAGTTGGGAGGTGTAACACTTGCCATCCAAAGTGGACAGTAGCCTTTCAAGAGGAATTAAATTGTTAAAATATGTGCCTGTAGAAGTTAGAAGTTAGAAATACATTCAGCTTGATGGGATGTGACTTACAAGGAATCATTTAAAAAGGTATAAAGGCAATCTTGACTCTGAAATTATATGCCAGTATAAACACACCTTGAAATAGAAACACTGCTCCACCTTAGCTATCCTTACTTTCTGATATTCTAAGCAAGTCCAAATGTACCGTACCATATTGTGGTGTTATGCATGGGCAACATTCAGAAGAAAGTAGTATAAGTGGAGCCAAAGTCTACACGGACCTCTACAGAGTGAATAAATGAAGTGCATTTAAGGTTCATTTAATCAGGCTGCTACATCGAGGGTGCGGACTGGACTCATCGGGCTCAGGATAAGGACATGGTAATGAGTCTTCGTCTTCCATAAAGTGCTGACAATTTCTAGAGTAGCTGAGCAACTATTAGCATCTCAAGAAGTTGTTTACCTTCACCACCCATACCTACAGTTGCCAGATTTCCTGTTGGGAGTTCTGAATTTCTGAATGCCCAGTTGTTATATTAGTATAGGTAAATGCTTAAACTTAGTTTAGTTCTTCAGTCTGGGATAGGTACATAACTTGAGTCAGTATACGTGTAGATCTGGTTCACATCTGTATACTTTCGACCACTCGTGTGCCATAATACCAGAGAGGTCTTCATGTTGCAGTACTGTACATTGGTGGTAAGACAGGCCAAAATTACCAGTTCTCGCAGCATTTTCAGTGACTGTTGGGTTCCCAGAAATAATTGCGTTCTGTTTATTATTCAGTTTTCTTCATTTGTAAATATAGGACAACCCCATATATTTTAAATGGAAGTCTGTAAGGGTAAAAGTGTCATTTTATAATGAGGTGAGTGTGGTATTATTCCATCATGATTATTTTTGTTGGAGTATGGTGCAACTGTTTTTTCTTCCTGTTTTCACCACCGATTCCTTTCTACAGTCATGCTGAGTATAAAATATCCCAGTAGATAGCAGCACCTCTGTGTGTATGCTCAGGTACACATTTTGTTTTATATTAGAATAGTTAGTCACCGCCTCTCTGGTCTAGTGGTCGGAGTTCCTGGCTACATATCCAGAGGGCCTGGGTTCAATTCCCAGTTCTACCAGATTTTCTGAGAAGTGGTGGGTCTGGAATGGGGTCCACTCAGCCTCATGAGAATAATTGAGGGGCTGCTTGAATAGAAAAGCAGGAGCTCCGCTGTAGAAAACCAAAATTAATGGCTCTGGGGATTTGTTGCACTGACCACGTGACACCCTCTATTCTCAAAAAGTTGGCACTAACTTCACCAACAAGCAGCAGTCGCTCGGTCAGTATAGTTCACTTGCAGACTAAAAGCCACAGAGTTTTTAGTTGTTTTTTTTTTTTTTAATTATAGTAGTAAGTTGCTTTGGTTACAAGACCATTAAATTTGCTGTCAGTATATCTGAAAAGGTTTTCGTTGTGGTCCCCCCCTCCCCATCCCCTGTTCAAGAAAGGTCCTAGAGGTAGACCAAATTTTGAAGTAGTCAGAAAAGTACATTCATTTGAATTCACAGGCATGTAAGTTCCAAAAAAGCGACAGAATCTTATGCAGCAAAATTGGCACATGGCATACCATTGTAACATTATAGTTCAACATCCTGTTACACTATATAGATCTGACTTAGAAGTTTTTGTGCTGTCTTAAGTGCAGCGTTGTTCACTTTTCCTTTATTGGACAGTATTTCAGTACATGTTTCGACCTCATTGGCTGTCTTCAGGTGTACAGGTTATTCTGATGACAAACCAACACAACAAAATTCATGCCCCAGCAAGAACCCTCATGGCAGCCACAATAAGCAGATCAAACAAAACAGTAAGCAACTTCATATATACAGTAACTGAACATACATATATACTGTTTAAAAGCTCTATCATAGTGAATCACACATTACAGATAAGCAACTACATGCAACACACATGACTAATGTAACCAGAAGCAACAACAGTAGGAGGAAGGAAAACTGCATTACAGTGAGCAGCCAAACCCGTGTCCACAGCACCTGTATGCGTGAAGATGGCCAGTAATGCCAAAACATATAGTGAAATTAGTGTACAATAAAGGAACAATGAATGACATTGCAACTTAGAAGGCGCAAAAACTCTGAAGTCGGATATGACATACCATTTTCAGACATTCAAGCATCTTAATAAAAGATATCTTGAGCCATCACACTATTTCATATTTAAGTGAGTGATAATTCCATAAAATGTAACCAGTTTAATATAAAAATATATAAATACACCTTTACATGTTTTGGCCAGCCCTGGTCATCATCAGAAGGTTCTCCAGCACAATAGGGAAATAGTATGTTATACATGTGAAATGCTTCCCTATAACGTAGGACTATCTTCTGATGCCTGCTGAAACATGTAAAGGCGTATCTGTATATTTATATATCGAAGTGGTTACACTTGAAGGAATAATTCATGTGAACATCAGTCCATACTTTGAGGATGAGGATACTGATTCTGTAATTGTTACTCAAGAGTGCTGGTGGACACTCATTTTCACACTGTCACTTGATACCACTGGGCAGTTTTTCATTTCAAAAACTTTGTGCCCCATACAGCCTATGTAACTCTGGACCAGTTGTTGAAGGCCTTCGTAAGATGCTTGCTTTCCAGAGGAATCAGACGCCTCTGTGCTCTTCACTCCACAGATCACAGTTTGCTACTGCCACAGTGCCTATTTCAGGGACTTCTAAGAGTGATCTTTTAATGTGTGTGATCCTGTATAGAAAAATCTTTAGGACCCAGGGGAAATGTAACATGTGTTCTGCATGTGCACTATATGATAAGCCTCAGGTGGTGGACTGAAATTTGCCTTCAATCTAATGGCTTTTACATGTGTCCTTCGGGTACCACATTCACAGTAAGAGCATTATTTATTATGTATTGTCTCGTGTTGGGTGTGTCACATGACAAATAACTTCATGTGGGTCTCGGAATTAGCAACTCTTTATTGGACACACTTATGCACCATACAATTATTATTGCTTGTGGTATCACGTGACTTCGGCGTCTCGACTAGGTTGCAACTGTGTTGTATGAAGGCTAATTAGCTCTGTGGTTCTAGGCTTATGTAGGTGTTACGCAGACCGGATACGAGACACCATTCGCCAAGGTTCGATCTTACGTGTTCGGCAATCCGTCGCTTTGGGAATGCTCTTTATACACTCGTAACATGTTTCGTCCCATCCGTTGTTACTCAGCGGCTTTCTGTTGTTCATCTCTGGGGGAATGCATTCGTTGTTTCGGCATTGTCTACGTAACGGCTCAATGTTATCGCGTTACCATGGAAGTATCTACTCCAGACACATTACAGTGTGTTCTAATGTATATAAGGCTCCTTTATATGTATGGTTGTTTCATGTTACTGACACTGTCTTTAAAAAAAAACCTTGAAATGTATTGTTGCCAGAAATTCAATGTTTATTTTTTCCCCCTTGTTGCAATAATACCAAAAACTATGAGGTGAGCAGTGCTGAAGTTACTGTTTTCATATAAACCTCTGATTATTTTAGACCAAATATGAAATGAAATTTTCAGCTTTCTTGTTTAGAATTCATTAGTCAAACTACATCTGTCTTTTATTTCGGTTAGACATAAATGTTGTGGATAACATTCAATTTTCATGAAATTTTCCATGATATATACCCATCTTGCTGCATTTTATCTTTATGTGATTAGCAATATGAATGTTACTCTTGTGTGGTTTGTGAGATGGGAGAAGCATGAGCACCTTTGGATATAGTGTAAGACGTTTTTATTTTCTTTCTTTATTTTGTAGCAAACTTGAAAATAACCACAAAATGACTGTTTGAATTAATTTCATGCGTGGTTAATAAGTGATGAGCTTGTAACTTGATAATATGGAAATTCTGTGGCAACATACTAGAAAGACACCCCCTAGTAAAATATTCACTGTCAAATTCTGCAGAACTCAAAAATGCACTGTGTCATCATTGAGACCTTTTTAATAGTTGTTAAGTAACACAGTGCAAATCAAGACATGAGAGTGTTAGTAGGGGAAGATTTTCCTGGAAATGAAGGGGGAAAGTAATGTTCTTATTTAGAACCTTAAGTATTAATACTTATAAACGCCATCCACTGTACCCCAGTCTGACTAGGTTCATTGAAATTTACATAGTCATAATTCCCAAATGATTATTATTATTTTTCTATATCTGTCTTGGGTTTCCAGGTGTTTGCTGCCCTACATATTGCTCCACAAAAATTTTTTTTTTGTTTTTCTGGTTCGTTTTATATCCACGCTCTGTTTCCAGCCCATTATGAGGTCCTTGATGTAACTATCCTAGCATTTCTAGTGGAAGCATATGAACTGAGTGCGTGGAACAGAGCCCTTCATGAGAAGCTGCCAGTTATGCAGCTATTCAAGAACTTCCCAACATTTTATGGAACCTGAAGGTTCAATGCCATGTTTACAAGAGCCCTCCACTGGTCCCTATCCTGAGCCAGATCAGTTGAGCCCATACCACCCCATCCTATCTAAGAACCATTTTAATATTATCCACCCAACTGCGTCTTGGTCTTCCTAATGACCTCTTTCCTTCTGGCTTTCCCACGCACATCCTATATGCATTCCCCTTGTGCCCCATTCATGCTACATGACTCGCTCTTGTCATCCTTCTTGACATGATCATTGTAATTGTACTTGGAGAAGAATACAAGTTACGAAGCTCTTCATTATTTAGTTTTCTCCAACCTCCTATCACTTCATTCCTCTTCAATCCAAATATTCTCCTCAGTACCCTGTTTTCAAACATCCTCAGTCTCTGTTCCTCCCTTAATGTCAGAGACCAAGTTTCACATCCATACAGAAGAACCACAGGCAAAATTATAGTTTTGTATATTCTAATTTGTAAGTTTTTAGACAGCAGATGAGAAGACAGAAGGTTCTGGACTGAATGGTAGTAAACATTACCAAAATTTAATCTCCTCTTAATTCCTTCCAGAATCAAATTTTGATTTATTATTGTCATTCCCAAATATTTGAACTGTGCCACATTTTCAAAACATCTGTCAGCTATCTTTATGTCATGATTTTGCCCTGCATTCTGGTGACGAGACAGTAACATATACTTAGTTTTCTCTATGTTTACTTCTAAACTAACCTCCTTAGTAGTGTCAAAGTTTCTATGTTTTTCTGTATGGTATCTATGTGATCACCCAGTAGATTCACGTCATCATATACCAGCCGCTTATGTGTCCCATTTAATTTCAGTTACAGTTAAATAAAAAATGGGATGTACGTAAATGAAGTAATAACTTGCACTAGTACTATTTATATTTAAACAATACATTTACAATACTCTTGTCAGTTTATTATATTTTAAGTCTCACAGGCCATTTTATATCTCGTCTAATGTATGGCATTTGCATTTGAATATGGGGAAACTTTGTCCCACATGGCAGTGAAAGTGTATCGGTATGGGTATAGTTATTTGTGAAGTGTGTAATAAGATCTGTGATTGTTGCTAAATAACAAGGTTTATGAATTGTGCCTTGAAACATCCTGTAAACTGAAAAGTGTTTTCTTTGAAGTTGAGATCGGACCATTGCATTGTTACACGTTGTGAAATATTCATATTTAAAATTACTTTTCAGCTCTGAATATGGAGGCAGTATGTTCCTCCAGAATGTAAGACTACGTGGTATTACTCGTATTCTTTCTTTTCCTGTTTGGCATTGATGACTCTCTCACCTACAGTTGGTCTTTCCATTGCATTTGGCCTTCAATATCTCTTATATCAGTTATAATTCTTGAATTTTCTGTCTTTATTTTCTGCAAGTGGACAAACGATTTACTTTTATAATAATTTCTAAAAAAAAATAAAACAAAATCTGTGGTTTGAGTCCACAAGCCAACTGTACTGACCGAGCGACCGCCGCTTGTCGGCAAAGTTAGTTCAAACTTTAATGGATAGAGGGTGTCGCGTGGTCAGCGCAACAGATCTCCATGGCCATTAATATCGATTTTATAGACCGGAGCCCCTATATTCTTGAAATAGCTCCTCAATTATCCTCACGAGGCTCAGTGTCCCCCGTTCCAGACCCACTACTTCTCAGAAAATCTGGTAGCACCGGGAATTGGCGGACCTCTTGATCTGTAGGCAAGAACTCTGACCATTAGACCACAGAGGCGGTCAGTTTACTTCTAATACTTACGTTAAAGAATTTTTAGTTCTCAGAGATCACATTAGATATTTTTGGAGTGCTTTTATCTTACTCCCTCATTATCCAACTTTCTCTTTGTACAAATGATCATTGTTATAGCATTGAAATTTTTAGGCTTGAACATAATTAATTATCTGTATCAGATTACATGCCTAACACTTACAAGGTTGTTACTCTTAGCCTTTAGATAGGCATTTTAACACTGTGTACCTTGTTACTGATAAACTGGCTATATGATGGTCACCCCAAAGTTTGAAAGGTTAATTCTGTGTTAAAATGGTTTGTTTGAACACATACGTCAAATGGTAGACACTAGACAGCAAAATAGGAGTCATCACGAGCAGGAAGATGACTTGAGTGAACACCCAATTTCTTGGCAAAGCACCTGAATTTGTCAACTCAGAAGACTCTTGATAGGGTTTTGGATTGGATATTGGCTGTATTAACCACTTTAACAGACAACTCATAATTACACTTAATTATAACACCATCACTGATCTCCACATCTTACAAATCACTATCACATGCACTAAGTCTTTTCCAGCCCGAATTGTTTTCACTAGTAGTTGCCTGGTAAGGGCTTTTAACAATGGCTAGTCTTCTGCTTCCGGGCTCAGATCCTGTCTGAACAGCAGCTACCTTCCAACTGAGCACTCTTGCAACTAACTCACAGCCATTTTACACCAACCTCCTAGTCTTCTCTTCACCGCCTGTCTATCAACTGGCTTTTAACTAAATGTCACTCTTTTCTTCAGACTTCCATATGGAACTGACTTGTTCGCCCCAGTTGTCTTCCTTGTAATTTCTTGGCATATCCCACACTCAACACTGTTCATTCTTATATGCTAACCGTTTCTGTGGGAATGTGTTTACTGAACCGTTTCCTAACAGTGGACGTCTCTTCTTGCTTATTAAGAATCTGCTGACTAGCAGCGGACTTTGTTCCATAGTCTGTTTTGTGGCCGCTGAGCTGTTCACTAGCAATGGCTGTTTATCTAGCTCCACAGTTTTTGCTTTGAGCAAATGTATTATGGAACTTTACTGTAGGTATGATGTATCTGTTGTGCAAGAAGTAACTTATCTCAACTTTCCTCTCGCAACTTCACAGCCATAGAATTAACTAATGCCACCCCACCAACCAATAAAATGCAGCCATTAAAGGGTTAAGAGTTTGCTAGATGGTGGCAATTTTAAAGTTGATACCCATCATCTTTAGTGGCCAAGTTTTGGATGTCAAATGGAGGTGGTATTGGTGACAACTTTTTTTTCGCTTGTAATTCTGTTCAAGATACTAGTTGGCTGTAAGTGCTTCTTCCTACAAGTGTTCAGGATCTGAATCAATCCTGTAATTTTCCAGTGAAAATATTATATGCTTCTCACAGTTTATTATGTTTCGACCATATTCTTCTCTAGAATTTGTCAGTCCGTATTTTGAGAGGACATGTCATGATAGTTCCTTGTTTTTCATGTAAAATTTTTACAGAGTTCTTAACCAAGTCCAACTTAAGTATGTATTTCTCCATCCTACAGTAGCTGAATGTGAATGACATGACTCCTTGTAATCCTTATATTAGAATGAGCAAACTTTGTACAATGTCTTGACGAAATTTTGTGACTGAAATTGAAAGCATTATTTTCTGTAAAAAATTTACATTTTATACGTGCCTGCACAGTACTTGGTGGGTCATTACACCAATAAAGACTACTCCAAAAAGACACTGATGTCAAAAATAAAATTTCATGTCACTAGAGAGTATGTTTCAGGAGGTCTTCCCTACAGGGACATGCTCTTAATTGGTTCAGGGTGATCATGTGACAATTCAATGCTATTTCACATCCAAGGTGAGCTACCAAGTTATAAGCAGGCAGCTGTAGTTAATTGATTTATATGATATTTCTATTTTCCTTACAAAATTTGTTACCTCATAAGTACAATTACAGAATAATCCTACACTTGAGCTACTGGTATGAAAATATAACAAATTAATCTTATAAACTTGTATATGGTTCTTATTATCACAGTAATAACTGTCACTTCAGTTGCCGGAAATTGTGGTTCCTGCTACCCTCCTTAGATCTGCTTACATCTGTTTCTTCATATAAATTCAGCCCTCTTCCAAGCCACCATACCAATGCATCCAGTAGCATTCCTACCACAGTGAAACCTGGAACATGAATATTTATGATTATGATGCTGCCATTTATTTATTTACTGTTGAGTTATAGAAGCAGGAATACAAGCTACAGTTTGTGTATCCACTACAAAATCATTATATTGTAATTCTTATACAATTATGTGTTCTGGACTGCAAGCTGCATATTTCTTCCAGATATCTCAGACTGAACTGGTATATGTGTTGGGATATTTCACACCATTACTGTGTTTTAACAGTTATGAGCTTCGTAATGAGTAAGAATAAGGGACTTTCATTAGGGATAAAATAGCCAGGGCATAACAGTAACTATTCATCTCCAACTTCAGGCCAACATTTGTAGGGTCTTGCCTCAGTATTCACTTTGTATCTTCATGGTGTGATGCTTAGGTACGGTGTCAGTTTTACTGTAAGCAAGCCTATAGACCAAATGGATACATGACACAGGGGGAAATGAGACATACACAGTCTTTGATTGGAAATGTAAGCATAGATGGAGAGATAATATTAAAACTAATCTTAGAGATTTGAGGCTTTCACGGCGGTGACTATGAAGAAAGCAGTCTTCTGGGCTTTGGCGCCGTGTATATGTGGTGTTAACCGACGTTGGGCGATACGTTCCTCCGAAACGTCGGTTAACACCACATATACACGGCGCCAAAGCCCAGAAGACTGCTTTCTTCATAATCTTAGAGAATTAGGGTGTAAGAATATGGAATAGATTAAATTAGCTGAGGACAATCAAATAGCAGACTTCTGTGAAGTTGGTAATGAACCTTCATGTTCCATAAAAACAAGCAGTGTTTTCGCCAGGTAAGCAGCCATCAACTTTAAAGAAATATCTTGCAACATGGAGTTAAACAGTGTTAGAATTGAGGAATATAAGATTCGGAGGCCACTTGAGTGTACCTAGAAGTCATGGTAGTCAGTTGTCTGTCTAACATACCTGCTGCAGTAAGGTTCAGGTACAACCTGAAGTTGTCCTTATGATATAACCAACAGTTCCCTTTCTCTCCACATGTTTCATCCCACACTAAGCATGCAGCATCTGAAACAATAGTAGTTCTGAGGTACACTGCTGTTGAAGCATTGCAGTACGTTCTTATAAGACATTCTTTGATGTATATAAGAATGGGCAAATTTACCCCTATAGGTGGCACTTTGTTTTGTTTAGGCCTGGACATTCTCTTGTGTATCTAGGTACATGTGGTGTACCATAAATCAAGTGCATATCTGGTAGGATGATTACAGAACTGGATAATGACTTCATTGAGGTACATCATACAGTTAGTTATAAATAATAATTTTCTCAAAATTAGTTTCATGGAAACATTGTATAAAACTGAATTTTATAACTTTTATTAAATGTATGTTTTGTCTCGGTTGAATACCTACTAAGATATGCCAAAATGTTCAAGCAGTTGTCCCTTAATACAAACTGAAGTGACTGTAACTCACAATTGTACAGAAGAAGTGCTGTATATTGAGCTTTATCAAAATTTAACATTAGACTCAAAAGAGTTTTTTTAGGGTTTTTAGTAAAGTAACCATAAAAATAAATCAAATCAAATAAACTTAACATATATTGACACCATATAACAGCAATGACATACCTCAATTTTCATTAATATCTGTCTAGGGACTCTAAAAATATACACAAAAGTTAATTTAGCCCTGAAAGTAAAGGACCTTGAAAATGAGCCAGACTAAGTAAACAAGGAGATCTGTGCAGATCTCATAAAGCCCACTTTCCTATTGCTTATATTTTTAATTCTACATAGTTATTACTATTTTAGTGTTGGAACTGTCAGTGTAATATAGTGAGATATACAAAGTTCCATGCTGCATCAATGTTGCAATTATTGAATTATAAACATTTTGTATAGAATTTGTAGGTTTGCTTGTGACTTATCTCCATAACTCTGTTGATATTCTGAGAGGAATCCTGTTATTGTGCATTATCACTGTATTAATTTAACCAAATTTATTGGGTAGTGTTTTCTAGTTTCAGAACTTGCTTTATGCCCTAGAAATAATATGAAAGTAAATCCTACCCACCAATAATACTTCCAAATATTATAGGTCCTGGAATGAAGGCAAGAAGACTGACAAGCACTAGAACTAATCCCTGAGCGAATGACTTGTCTTCTGGCATGACACACCTGAAATTATAACACAATATGATGTAAATTTGACCTTCAGAATTCATACCCTTCACAAAATTCAGATGAACTCTGTTATAACATGCCTCACTATACTGCGGATTCATAAATACCACAGGCCTGGTCATGTCTGCCAAAATGATCCCATTTATTTTCTTTGTAGATGACTTCGTTTGAAATTTGACTGTGATCTTTTTTCTTCATAGACAAACTTTGTTCATAGGACTGCATGCACTTCGTCACTCTTGAGTGGGTAATATGACCTACTCCCCAATAACCCCCCAAAAAAGTTGCCTGATGATGGTCCTTGTGTCGCTGAAATTTATTGCAACAAGGAATAAATGTATAATTTTAGTGACATTTTAAAGTATTTAACAAGCACTTTTAGTGTATTGAATATATTTTTAGTGTCTTTTATATAAGTTATTGTTGCATTATAGATGGTATACTTACAACCTAAAAATGATGTTATATTTCAATGTAAATGTTTGGCTCTGAATTCAAAGAGATGGTCCAATTATGTGGCTCTTTTCAAAAGCCCTCTTCTGACCACATTAGTCTTGTTAAGAATGTATTTAAGAACACTGTTGACACTATTGAAGTTCAAAACTTAGACAGCTTAAGGAAATGAATTGCTTCAGCCATTACAGCTCTTCCCCAGACATGTTGAAAGAGTGTGATCAGAAATTGAAAACAAACAACCTTGATTGCTGATCAGCTACACTGAAGTCTGTTAAAAAGTATTTTTAATTTTGAGTTCATTATGTAAGAAATCTTATAAGCCCTCACCTGTAATTCACTAAAATGTTCCCAATCTTGCCAGAACTGCCAAGGCTGTGCATTATACATGTAGTGATAAGGAAGATGATAAAATTGCTGCCACAATTCACTAGACAGGGCCCAGCAGTCACAATATTTGTTATGGTTGTGCTGTTGGTGTCACTGGTTACACCACCTGAACCCAGCAGGTTGGTGGGTGACAAACAGGTGCAGTTTCCAAAACCCTGTTAAACAGGAAAAAGAAAAATGATGTGGAATGTATTGTAACATGGATGGCCAGAGCTTTCTAGGCAATGACCCATAAACAACCTGCAGTTGCGTATGCACACTCAACAATAGGATGAACGTTTAAAGTTCATTGCTAGGCAACAGTCAGCACACCAATTGACTGACTAGGTAACCATCACATAACTGGCTTTCTATGGAGTCTGTGCCATGACTTTTGCTATGCATCATTCGGTAAACATGTTTCAACAATATAGGCTGTTTCATGTTCCTGCATACCCAGATGCTGGGATATTAGGTAATGCCTACATTCTTTCATACACGTTTTACTTCATTAATTATTATTTATCCTACAATTCAGTAGCAAGCTACTGAGAGTGTCGTAACACATTTCATACACATATGTTACATATGCGTAAATCTGTATGTATTGTAAGGTAGCTGTTACATCTGTAACCTGTGAAAAGCATTTTTAATGGAGAATGAACAAGTTATAATAACAAGAATGCTGGCAATGGCAAAAATAAATCCAGTAATGACAGTAACAACAAATTCTCTCCTTTCATATGGCTATCAAGTGCTTTATTGAAGAACTTTGGGTGTGAAACTACAAAAGCAAAGTTGGCACATTATCACTCTCTCACCTTAGAATTGTTGAAAACGTAGTTGCAGCCTGCATGACATGCAGAGTAATAAGTAACACCACTTGCTCCAGAGCACACTGGAGTGTACCTCAGGTTATCACAGTGGCAATTCGTATTGCAGTCATTTATTAGTTGGAGGCTGAAAATCAAAATGGAGGTAGGCAGTTGTTTTTCATGTTCCTAAGAAATTATACTGAAAAAATTTGAAGATGGTTTGAGTTTTGGTTTCAGTTGTCAACATGTTTTTAACTGCAAATAGTCACAGTGGAAATTGAGTGCCAGAGTGACTGATCAACTGTAAATAAATATTCATGCTTCAGTATGTCAATATAATTGTGGTTCTCTTTGAGTTTTGTGTGCTCTTTGCATGAAGTGTATGAAATAGACACACAATAGGTCGTGTTTTTTCGTTCTCATATTTCATGTCCCAAACTACCCTGTGGATTTTGATGACTCTTGGTGTTGGGAGTCTGCACTAAATGCTGCAAGACAAATTTCATTTTGGCCTGGTCTGAGTACAGTACTGCATAATATAAACGTCATTTTACATAAAAATCAGATTTTATTTCATAAGTTTTCTAAACTTTATAGGTTGACGAAACACAGATCTCATTAAAACTTCTGTTTGTATTTTTTTATGTACTGCATGTTAATGAATACAAGAAACGTAACTGGCAGGGCAGTTCATTTGGATGGTCAGTGACTGAACAGAAAGGTGAATGTGGTATGCAAAATTACAAAGAGTGTATTTGGAAAATGAGTTTGTACCTTCAAATTTCATTTTCCACTGTTGCTGTTCATGACGTTTTAAGGGGTATGAGCCATTATTTCCTGTCCTCTAAATGACTGCTCTGTGTATTGCAACTTACCCTTCTCCTGTTGACTGGAATCCTTGAAGTCCATTATTTGTGCAGCCAAGGAATATGAATAATATTTCTCCAGCAATGTAGACACAGCCAACAAATACATTCCAACCCAGCACTAGGCTTGTCCTAGGTTTAAATCTTGATATAACATATCCAGAAATAAGGAATCCAGCTACTGTCGCTAGGATGGCAGGTACACCTATAAACATGTTTGTCAGTGAAAATATTTTGTGCAGTACTCTGGGCTCTTATCATTTGATTAGGAGACATGGAATCTTGTTACAAAACTTCAGATCAAGTATTCACACCAAATATATTTTATATATTGATGTTGATTCTGTTCTTGGGTTGCTACACTACAACCACACAGTGTAACAACCCAAGAAAAGAATCGTCAAGAATTAACCACCGTGAAAGCCTAAAATCGATAAATATTGTGCATATACAGCAGGAAATATGAAAATTATATTATTAAAAATCAATGTTAATGAGATATCCTGGCCTATCACCGATGCTCTCAAGATGTTAAGGTACACATTAAACTAAAGGGGGGCTTACCAACTTTCTCGTACCGGAAATATGTGAAGTAAATGAAAACTGTAAATATATGCAATAGGGTCCCAAGAACTTCAACTGTTGACAGTCTTGATCACTACTATATGTTATTGTTTCATGATACAATACTTCTTTATACTGTGCATGGAAAACAGAAAATCTTAGATAATTACATATAATTAACGATATCAAAATGTAATATAAAGTTTGCCTTTTAGAATAAATTTGTTGTACTCCACAAACATGGTGATGCAGTCCCATTATAAATTATTTTTGACAGCCTGGAAGGCCCAGTTTATATTGTCTGAAATTAGAACTTCTTAAACTCGGCCTGACATTGCACTAAACAAGTTTTTCCAAACATCAAGATGAGTTCCATAAACTATCTGAAAGGCTTATGGTAGCTGAATACCTGCTATGATGTTTGCCCCTGCGGCTGACTTCTGGAACTGTGTCTCCAGATACTTGATTGTGTAAGTCATGTAGCCAGATGCTCCCAGAATGTAGAACACCCCTGCCATGATGTTTGCCATCAGCAGTTTGTTCAGTATAAGCCTCTTCAAACCCATCTTAAAACCTGTAGCAAGCCACAGATTAAATATTGCACAGGTCTCACCATTTGAATTCTCTAGTACATAAAGTTCCTGTCACAATAGATATTCAAGGCTTTCACAAAATCCCAGTATGAATCAGCTCAGGCCAATTTGCATAATTCCTTCTTTCCTCGGGGTTCAATTTACAGAAGCTGCTAAAATAATTAAAGGTGTTGTTAGTTCAGCAGAAGGTGAAAAGGCCTTCAGAATAATGAACAACTGAGCCGCTGACAAGAAATTCTTTCTCAGTTGACAAAATTCCGCGTCTCGTAATCAAGGTTTTAGAACCTTTAATGGACTTAGAGAGAACACCATAAAATAATGGTTACAGCAGGACCACCGTAAGCATTTAAGGATATTTTATTTTATTAATGAAACGAGATGTTCAGTCCTCTGGAGCTCGCAATGCCATTTTAACCTGTCAGCCGCCTGGAGGTTACTTTTCTACGCCATTCATTGGCTTTTGGTTTGCTGATTATGGGGCCGTCAAACCTTCATCGCCAAATTGAAGAGTTTTCTGTATTTTGGAGAGGTTACTTTTCTACACCATTCATTGGCTTTTGGTTTGCTGATTATGGGGCCGTCAAACCTTCATCGCCAAATTGAAGAGTTTTCTGTATTTTGGAAAGGCCGAAAATATGTCTTCCTTCATATTTTCAAACTGTAGCACTCATTCAAATGCCAAGAGGCAAACAGGTAATGTTAAGTAATAGAATTTAAAATAGCTAATAAATTGCTTTAAATATATGTGACAAACCAATCCGTTTTCAATAAATTTGGGTGACACCATTGCTTTATATACAGACTACGAGACACGTAGCAGTGAAACATTCGATTTCCTCTAGCTTTTAAAGTGCCGTACCACAAAATAAGTTCATGTAGAGATATCCCGTTCTAACCCTGGCTGAAGATTTTCTTCAATTTCTGGAGGTGAAAACTGGTTATCACTTCCAAACAGGCCACGACCGCTTCCTTTCATGTCCTTATCTATCCACTACTATGATCGCATAGCTATCTCATTCGGGAGTCGGTATAGCGACGGGTTACGGGCTGGATGGCCAGGGTTCGATTCCCCTCAGGGGCCAGAGATTTTTCTCTACTCAGAGGCCTACCCGGCCTCATATCTAGTGTGTACTGGGCGCTATTTCCCTGGGGTAAAGCGGCCGGGGCTTGAAGCTGTCCACATCTGGTGCCGAAGTCAAGAATAGTGGAGCTATACCTTCACTTACCATGCGTCTTTATGGCGTGATGCGCAATTAACCACAGGGACTTTACCTTTCCTGTCTCATTCGAAGTTTTCTAGCTTTTAAAGTTGAAACGAAACGATTACATCAAAGAAATTAGTGAATACCATACCTTCCGCCTTTTTGGCAGAAGCTTCTTGTATGTGTACAATTTCCTTATGTTTTGATGATACCGGGTCGTTGGGCATGAAGTCGGAGAGCATAGCCTTGGTGAGCGGTTGCTCCTCGTGCGGCAGTTGTTTCGTGTTCGTTGGGTTCCCAGGCACGGACAAACTCGGTCTGCCACTAGGACCTGTCCTTGGCAGTTGCCTGGGGAAGAGGGCGATGATGAACGAAAACATCAGCATTGTAGTGCCGAGGATGATCCAGCCTGCGACAGAACCAAATATGCAACAGTGCACAACCTACGTATACTGGAACCTTACTACGACCTAAATACGTGTATGTGATCTGAGATGACTATTCGGATTATCGTCTTCTGGAATGTGACGCCGTACAATTTGGCAGATACTGTACTGGGCGCGTTACGTTAAAATTTTTGGTAACTTCCAATTAAGTTTCTTCCCATGTAGCTTATTATTATTATTATTATTAGAGGGGGTGGGTTTCCCCATGCACTTAGACCAGTTATTGGTCCACTGTGCGTCCCCCTTTAATTTCTACTGTCGCCATACCCTACCGGTACTGGTGCGTGTTATCAGCCCCGTTCAGCCAACGAGGTCGGCCGTCGGTACCTGATATTTCCCCCATCTACCAGAGGCATTAGAAACTACTTGGGCGGGAAATTGTTGCCTAATTTTGCTCAGAGGTCTCCTGGAGACATGAGGATCATTTACGTGCCGTAAATCTACGACACGGGACCCACGGCTTGTACCCTCAATTTTTCCGCCCTTAAAAATTCCACGACCTCCGCCGGGTTTGAACCCGCGTACCTTGAGTCATGAGGTGGGAACGTTACCCCTAGACTACGAAGGCCGCTTTCCCATGTAGCTTATCAACCAGCCAGTCCGCTTCATGCAGACGTTCTCAGTGATCCTTATTCGATTCCTTCCCATAGTAACATACAGGCCTATTGGAAATTCTTTGGGACCACTAAGCTTAGACTTTGTGTAAGTTTACACCGTAAGGTTACTGGATAACCTCAAAATTCTTATAACCCCGAGAACTTAATTTATTCAATTTTTTTCGCTGTCACGTTCTTACTCAGGCACCATCAGCCATTATAGTGGCAACGTTTCTGTGGAATCTGCTGCCTGTTTGGTCGTACTTCCCGTCCTGGTTCTCCCTTTATTCTCTCTGTCAGTATCCCATTTTCCCGCATGGCCGCTCTCCTACCCAGAAGAAGGCAACAGGTTCCTCCGAAAACAGCGGGAACACACATATACACTATGTGGGAAAATTGTAGAGTTTTGATATTTTAAAGCATGCGACATTTATGTGAACCACTATGCCTATCTTAAATTCTGGTTCATCGTAATCTGTGATGCCTACCTTAGCCCCTTTTCTGGTACCCTTTCGTGTGAGGGATTCATCGTAATAAAGACCGCATTTATACGAATACAATATGTGTGCCCCATTAGAATATGTCTAACAACGCCTTTTTCTCCAGTGGCTTTTAAATTTTCCTCACTTCATCGCTTGAAATGTAACCCTGGATAACTAACTCCATGAAGTTGAGTCCTTGAGAAGGCGGTATTCGCTCAGCTACACAAGAAATTCCCTAAGGTTCATTACCTTTTTCACAAGAGTCCTCCAGTGTTCCTTATCCTGAGCCAGATTAATCCAGGCCATACCACCCAATCATATTTATCTAAGATCCATTTTAATATTATTCTTCCACCTATGTCTAGGCCTTTCAATTGGTCTGTTTCCTTCAGGCCAACAATTGGGAAAGAGAGTTCAGACGAATTCAGTAACCCAGGATACGCTACTGATTTAGGCGGGCTCGCCTGTAGGAGCAGCAATGAGCATGCCAGAACAGCCCATAGATGCAATAGCGTTGGCGAAAAGAAAACCAAGTGGACAACACAGCATATTCCATATGTCCAGATTTTGGATGTCACTGCCGAGTTCTTGAGAGAAGCAATCACAGTATGAGATGGCGGTAGCAAGTTCCACCACAAACGAATGTCTCGAGTTGGCGCCGCTGACTTCCCGCTTTCTCTCGCCCAGTCGCCAGTCACGTGAGTACAGTTACACAGGCAAAATGTGTTACTGTATTATAATAAATATTGTATCTGTCAGTAGTTCTCACCCAGCCACCAGGCGCCGAGCCATCGTGGGTCTCTTTTCGTAATGACCGGTGTCACGCTTGGGTCAATGTACACATTCAGGCACCCTGAACCGAGCGCGAAACCCATGGCTGGACCCAGTGTTCGGAGAGCAAGCACACAACCTGGAACAATATAGTTTATATCAAAGATATGTTGAAGTATTGGTATTTGTGGTTTATTTAGAAATTCAAGACTGTTTCCAATGTTATTTGGAATAGTACTCTCTGTAAAAGAGTTAACTAACGTGCAATATGGCTGTTGCTGGCCCCTATCCTGAGCCAGCTCAGCTCTTTTCATATCTTCACAGGCTATTTATCTACATTACTATATTTTATTACAGTCCAAGCGTAATTCTCTCAATCTCTTCCGACAGGATTTCCTTGTAAATGTTTATTATTTACACCACACATGCATAATTTGATCTAAATTGTTATAGCTTTTTTCCTTTAAATCAGGACGTCAAGTGGCGTCTCCATCGGCGTTCCAGCGAAATGGTTGCAACTGGCCAGGAGCGGAAACATACCTAAGAGTTTTGTATGTATAGATAGGAGGCGATTTACGATTATCTGCTCGTCCTTGTTATTGGTGGTAGGTGGGGTTAAACGTCTGCCTCAGCGCATCATTCGGTAACATATAGGACAGGAAACGAATACAGGAGAAAGCAGGAAAATTTCATGGTACGTAAGCTTGTACGTAAGCCTAAGTTTGCCTAACGTACTTTGGTACGTTAGGCAAACTTAGGCCTTATGCATCAGTCCGACATCGCGCGAATACGTCGGACTCTTCTGACTGAATGGGTGCTCATACATTGATACCCATACATATCGTGTCCATCCAGCTAAATGCTGCACCCTCGAAAGTAGATAACGGGTCTATATTAAAGTTGGTGTTAGGATGTCTAAATTGAAATCTAGTAAGATATTTTAATTTTGGTCTGTAACGGTGAAATATACGCCTCTGTGGTCTAGTGGTCAGAGTTCTTGCCTACAGATCCAGAGGTCCCGGGTTCGATTCCCGGCGCTACCAGATTTCCTGAGAAGTCGTGGTTCTGAAAACGGTGTCCAATCAGCCTCGTGAGGATAATTTAGGAGCTATTTCAAGGAAATAGCGGCTCCTGTCTAGAAAACAGAGATTAAGGGCCGTGGGGATCCGTTACGCTTACCACGTGACACTCTCTATCCGCAAAAGTTGGTACTAACTTCGCCGACAAGCGGCGGTCACTCGGTGGATATAATTCTCTTGCGGACTATAGGTCATGAAGTTTTTTTGTCGGTGAAATATAACCTATGCTTAGCACGACTAAGTTACCTAAAAAATGACTCATTGCGTAAACAACTGGTAGATGATGTGAACCACAGTTTTCAGTACAATGTATAATCTTTATTTTGTGAGATGGTGAATATTTAAACCATTACAAGGAAAATATTTTTCGATTCTTATTCAGCGTGATGTCGGCAGTGTGGTTAGTATGGGACGATGTATTCTTGCGAGTTTTTGTGCAGTGAATGAAAACGAAGCCAATGCGGTGTACTCAATAACGAGTTCACACTTGCAAAACGTGAACTCTCCAAATCAGAGCGCATCCAATTCGTGATAAAGCAGAACTGCAAAAATGCTGGTGATGTAGGTCATTGCACCGAGGAGTCTTGGAAAGCTTGTCACTGTCAGTAATGACATACTTCTAATGGAAAAACCAGCCATTCTTTATCATAATATTATCACATTATTTTTCCGTTCCTTTCTCTTTGTGTTCCCCCCCCCCCTCCACAGTTTACTGTCCATCACTGCCTGAAATAACAGGTTGTGCTACATGTTGCTGCTACATGAGCATTTTGCTCTGAGAAGGATAAAATACTAGGTGGATGGGACATGTAAGGCATGTAGCACGCATGGTAGGGAACAAGAAACGCTGGAAAATCGCAATATATGAACATGCATGGAGGAATAATGCTGAGACTGATTTTTAAGATGTGTGATGTGAATATTGGACTGATACTTATCGGGCACGCGGTAGTGTAGTTGGTTGAGGCATTATGCTGCAAGCCGGAAGGTCGCGGGTTCAAGTCCCGATGAGGTCATTTGATTTTTTTTCAATTGACCTAATCCTTCCAGCCGTACTATGGCCCTGGGGTCGACTCAGTCTCTAACATAAATGAGTACCAGGAATTAATCAAATAATTTTCGTGGGGAGTAAAGCGCGGCCGGCGCCTAAGGCTGACAACCTTACCGCCATCTTTAAGCCGATTGTCTAGAAAATGTGGGAACCTCAACGTCTCACAACCCTATGGGTCTTCACGGCCTGTTACAGCGATAGCTTTTTTTTTTTATCGCGAGCACCGGCATGAAAGGCTACCATCTTTCAACACAGAAAGAAACAGTATGTTATCAGGAAAGCAGAAGATTATTTTAACATCTGATTAATTATGAACTAATCAAGAAAGACTAGATCCATGTTTCTCAAAGAAATTTACTGGACATGTAGAAAGGGAAAGGGGCTAATGTGTGGTACTTAAGAATATTAGAAAGGGTCGCGAGATGGGAAAGAACCAGTCTTCTGAATCCATTCGCAGTCAAAGAGGCCTGCAATGTTGGATGATACTGGCTACCTACCAGTAACCTCCAGTTGCGACTTACATGGACATGTAAAAATTTATCGCTGTACATAGGTCAGTGCCTTCTTGAGATGAAATCACTGTCTATTGTCTGTCTCCACTTTGAGAACAATTCGCTATTTGCATGGCATTGGTATTGAAAGTAAGATACACTTCAAGGTAATCGAGGCTTAACACAGAGGCAAGTTAGCAATTTAAGCTCTTCACTCAGTGTTGATCTAGTGGTTAAGCAAATGTTATGGGCTAGGCTTTTAGTATGCATTGGAAAGGTAAGACCTGCAGTAAAATATTTCGGTTGGCAAATCTCTTGGGAGCGCACCAAAGCACAGCTGGAATGATAACATCTCTCTGTGAAGTAAGCAAAAGCAAAGTCTTCCCTGTGCTTAATTAAGCAAGCACTATACCATGAAGACATAATTGTGAGTAGGGGCATAGCTTCACCATTGTTGACCTCTGCACTCACGCTCCTGACGTTCTGTCTCCGGGGAACCAGTCGCGGTACCCATTGTATAGGAGGCCGGGTGTGCCCCAGACCCGGTCTGGGGGCAATTTAGAAGAGAAATCTCTCTTATCCTTCCCAGTAATCGAACCCCGATTCGTCGGTCGTCGGGCCCTTAGCCTAGTTGCTTTAACAACTAACTGTATGTTGTACTTAGCATCCTGTTGCACTAGTACGTACGTGTAACCACCATCTTAAATGCAACACTCAGCGACTGAGCAGTCAGTTAATATCAACGTATCACCGTAACAAAAATAACATATCACCCACACCTCACAACCAGATGCAGCGCGGATTAGTCAGCGATTTTATGAAATTTGAATGATTTTAAAAATAAAAATAACAACGCGTTTACAAGCGACATACAAAAACATGACAGTGCAACCGTTTTAGCAAGAGTATACACTTGATGATGGCCGATTGAGGCCGAAAAAAAATTTGTATAATAAGATATAGAAAAGACGAAAATAAGTGTTGCGTTTAATACGGCAAAAAGGACAATAAATAAGTAGGCTATGAAACCCTTAATTAAACTGAAATGGATTTCATTGCAACAAAGAATGACATGTTATTGAATTAATCCTAAACGGAAACGGAAAGTAGAATGGAATTGAAGTCCGAAAAAAACTATTTTATTTATTTAAAGACGTTTCTCCGCTAATAAAAATTACAGAGGTATAGCTTCGAATATAGACTAATGATGATGGTTAAAATGAATCAGAAAGGATATCGAAATATACGTTCGTATTGTATAATTTTCCTGGGAAAACACAAAAACCCTCGGTTAAGTAGGCGGTCTACGGGTTAATATTCGAACTTAGGATCTCGTGAACCAAAACCGGTAACCACTGCAACACAGCTTTCGAATGGAAGACAAGTACAGTGCAATGTAAGATTTGAGGCTTTCACGGCGGTGACTATGAAGAAAGCAGTCTTCTGGGATTTGGCACCGTGTATATGTGGTGTTAACCGACGTTTCGGAGGAACGTATCGCCTCCATCGTTTCTCCGAAACGTCTGTTATCACCACATATACATGGTGCCAAATCCCAGAAGACTGCTTTCTTCAAGTACAGTACAAGACTCTAATCTTCAGAGTTTTGAGGAATGCAGGAAGTCAGAACCATGAAAGGCGCGGCAAGCAACATGAATCAGCAACTACTACATGAACCAAAACAACATACTCCATAGTGGCTGTGCAAGCTCAGTGCATCTCTGTCTTTATCAGGCGTAACGCAGGGCCGTTTTTAATAAACATGACGTGTTCATAACACTTCAGTGGACTGCTGAGGAAGTAAATGGAAAGTAATATTAAAGGAAGAAACGAGCAAACAAGATACGAAGGGAAAGAAGGGATAAAGAAACAAAGCAAGAGAACGGATGGTAGGAAGAAATGGAACAAACATAATGGAAAGATTAAAGAAAGTATGAATGAATGAGAAAGCGGAGAATGGATTTAGCAGGCTCAATAAGGATCCTATGTCGGAACTCTTTTTTTTAAACACGATAATGAACGTTTGGGTTCTATAAATGTATTGGGTTATCTGGCCAGTTGCATAACACTCAACTTTTAGACATGCGATTCTGTACCATGCTCTTAAGTTCATAATACCTAGCAGCATTGGTGTTTGCGTCTTCTTGGAATTATCATCCAAATAGGGCTGTCCCAGGGCGTAGTAGAGCGTGGATCCTATTCCCAGCACAAACTGAGACAGGAAGATGAGGACGAGCGGCATTATGGACGCCATCTCCTCACACGTCTTGTCGTAGCTTGTAGCCGAACATACAGCCAGCGAATCATCTGTAACAGAGGAACGTTATTCACAAAAATGATTGTGTTCTCAAGCATGTAAATGTGTATGAATAGCCAGTGCTCAGTGCTGTACAGTATGATTTTATTAATCCTCAGAGTGGTAGAGCTCGATTACTATGTGATGGCATAAGCCTGCAAGAAGGAAATGAAGTGAAGGGGTAACGGGATAGCAAAGTAATCCCGTTACTAGCCACTCCAAGTCAGAAATCGGTTGCCGGAAGCTAAATAAACTGTCTGTCCCTTATATCTTCTCTAAGTGAACGTGGACTCCTCATTTCAGCCCTAAAACGAAAATTATCTTCTGCGCATGTGCCGTCACATTGTAATCGAACTCTACCGAACAAGGCTCTGCCCTCTTGTGAAACACCGAGACAGCATGTCAATGAAGTTGTGATGCTATTTGGTTACAAAATCAGAATATTCTTATTAAATGTGGAACTGATTTGATCGTTATATCCCATGTTATGCTAGTGCATGTCTCTACGGGGGTGGAAAAGTTTTGAAGTCATACACAGGACGATCATGTTGTTCTTACTCCATATGGTACCGGTCTCGACTCTCGCAGGTTGAAAATTGCTATAAGGTGCAAGACGAGAGCAAGTAAACAAAGTACTTATCTTATTCTTACCAGATGTACCCACCTCGACTGTTGTGTCATTATAATCTTATCATGCTGAAAAATGCAACGAAGTGCACGGCGAGAGTCAGTGAACAAAGCAAAGATCCCAAGTCATATACAGTAAAACAAGTAAAAAGTAAAGGTATCCCTGTACCAGGCCGTGGAGGCCCACAGGGTTGTGAGATGTTGAGGTTTCCACATTATCTAGACAATCGGCTCACAGATGGCGGTAGAATTGTCAGCCTTACGCGCCGGCCGCTCTTTACCCCGAAGAATATTCCTAGTACTCATTTCTGTTAGAGACTGAGTCGACCCCAAGGCCATAGTGCGGCTGGAAAGATTAGGTCAATTGAAAAAATCCAGCTCATTGGGATTCGATCCCGCGACCTTCTGGCTTGTAGCACAGTGCCTCAACCAACTACACTACCGCGTGCCGCTGTCGTATACGGTATGTTCTTATAATTCTTACTCAGTGTGATACTGACCTCGAACCTCAGATGTCATGTTGTAAAAGTGTGTGTCAAAATACTCTTCCGTGAGAGCCAGCGCATTCTTTCCTGGTCCGTATACCATGTGTGGCAGAACCAATATGTAACAGGATAATCCGGAGAAAGCAACGCCCCAGGCGATCCACAGTGGCCTGTTCCCCTGACCCCCGTAGTAAGACAGCGTTAGTGACAGAACGATCTGACTGATCTCATTTCCGCTCATCACAATACCTGCAACACACGTAACATACACTGCAATTAGAATATATCAAGGCCTATTTATGAATTACATCTAGTCAGTGTTGATAATATCAATAGGATGAGGTGGCCAGGGCATGCAGCACGAATGGGGAGAAGAGGATATTGGTAGGAAAGACAGAAGGAAGGAGACCACTGGGAAGACCAAAGTGTAGGTGGGTGGACAATATTAAAATGGATCTTAGAGAGATAGGATGGGATAGTATAGATTGGATTGATCTGGCTCAGGATAGGGACAGGTGGAGGGCTCTTGTGAACACGGTAATAAACCTTCGGGTTCCATAAAATGCGGGGAAATTCTTGAGTAGCTGCAGATTTGGCTTCTCCTCAAGAAGGGCTCAGCTCTATATGTAAGTAAGTGAGTAAGGCCTGTATCAAGATTCATGCAATTCCAAATATGGATAACTTTCGGAACGGTACTATAAATTACGACATGTGTTCTTACGGTGTCAAGAAAAGCATTAAGTAAAATCTGGAGTGGGCCTTATTCCATTTTTGTACACGTAGCTACAGATGTAGCAAATGAAATCAGTAATTATGTATTTTATGGTTCCAATAACTTTGCATTCCATCTGAAATTATGATTAAGACTCAACTTTTATTTTCGGTTTATGAGGATCAATTTCGATTTAAATACTATAAATTAAAAGCTGATGATAGTCCATGTTTTTAATGCGTGAAAAACCTCACGGAACTTATTCTCCTTTTATCCGCCACAGAATGGAATCAGGCCATACCTGTCGTCTTACTGGGTATCTTGAACCTCTTCTCCAGAGTCGTAAGAGTGGCCACGAAGTAAATGTACGCCATCGCTTGTATGGTACCCAGCAGGCCATACACTAACAGGAAACAGCGGGGTGTTGCGTACTTTCGCAGCCACACCGGTCGGAAGCAGGGTCCCAGGCCGCATGTGTCCGCCATGGCGCCCAATATAGGGCAGATTCTGTAACAAACGGTAAGTGAACGTTTAAACACAGTAAACAAAATATCTGTAGGGAAGCTGCGAATGTACTGAATAAGGAGTCGCGGACACCCGGCAAGAGGTGGTCCTCAAGAAAGGCTCAGCTCCATGACTGAGTAAGTAACTAAGTAAACAAAATATCAGAAGTCGGTATAGCGACTGCCTACGGGCTGGACGACCGAGGGGTTGGAGTTCGAGTTCCGGTATGGTCAAGAATGTCTTAAATGAAATAGAGCTTTCGGTATGATCTGGAGTAAACTGAATGATGACAATTTAAAAGCGGACCCCTGTGAACACTGCAGTGCCCTTTTGGGTTCCATAAAGAGATGAGAATTTGTTGACCAACTGAGCAACTATTAGCTGCTGAAAGACGACTTCATACTATGGAGACAGTTACTTAATTCTTACACTATTGAAAGAGTGACCGTTATAATATTGTGACGCATATATCCATTGCTAGGCAACGGCTTGGTAAACACATTCCCTAAACTACGCTCTCAACAATAGAAGGACATTCATTGCTAGGTAATGGAGCAATAAACTCGCATTCTTGGCAAAAGAAGACAATTTTCCGTGGGGTCCGTACCGAGGAATCATAAGAGGGCACAGTCAGGAGAACTAGGGAATACGAAAGGAGTACAAGGAGTACAACGGAGTGTAAGCAGTTGAGGGTTCAGCTGTGGAGTGTTAACCGGCGGGCAACGGAAGCTGAAGAATCTCCATTGCTAAGATTAGCTACTACGAAACGTCTAGTGAAGACATTGCAGTTGAGTAGTTATTGTGGAGACCTGTTACCACGGTAAAGACTAGGGAAAGGAGGGACAAGGCTCAGTGTGGAGCGATTTGTAGAGTGGAAATTGGCAGTAATACAATTAGTTATTTGTAGTTACGACCTGTAAGTGGTCAATAAATGCCGGTCACAGTAGCCGTGCTAAAGCATGAACTATCTTCGCTCGATCGGACGCTGGGATCGTGGGTTTGAATCCCACTCAAGACATGGATGTTTGATGTATGCTTTTATTCTGTGTTTGCATTGTCCTGTATTTAGGTAGTCCTTGCGACAGGCTGATAACCCATCCAAGAGTCCTACCGTCCGTGAAAACTGATTATGGAACTGAATAAAAGGCCTGGGCCCTGAATGTGCTGGAAGAGCCATTGAAAAAAAAAACGTGGTCAATAAATCTATTCACCAATCCAAACCCCGTCTATAGTCACTAATACACGTGACAGTATAAAAATTATATATTGAGCTTTCGCTCCATTTACTGATTAATCAAATCGTCTGAGAACAAATTACTTATGACCAAGTGCTGATTTTAGCTGCATTATTATAAATAAACGGACCGCCGCTGTGATCTAGTGGTCAGAGTTCCTGCCTACAGATCCAGAGGCCCGGGTTCGATTCTCGGCGCTACCAGATTTTCTGAGAAGTAATGGGTCTGGAACTGGGTCCACTTAGCCTCGTGAGGATAATTGAGGAGCTACTTGAATGGAAAAGTAGGGGCTCTGGTCTATAAAACAGAGATTAATGGCCGTGGGGATCCGTTGCGCCGACCATGCGACACCTTCTATCCGCTAAAGATGGCACTAACTTCGCCGACAAACGGCGGTCACTCGGTCGGTATAGTTAGCTTACGGACTACAGGGCACGGAGTTTGTTTTTTGTTTTTTTTATAAATTAGCGGAATTAGCTACTCTGTTTCAAATTTGGGTGAAAAATACGCCTGATTTACACGGTGTTCACGTGATATGGTGAGCACATTTCAGTTTAACAGAATAATTGACCCACTAAGGCAGTAAGTAATTACAGGCTTTTACCTGAGCAACTATATAATGAAGTCTGTATTAATGGAATCCAGAAGGTTCAACGACTCTTAGATCAACGTAATCCACTGCACATAATCCTAAGCCAGTCTCATCCACCTCCCATTCTGACAGCATGTGGTCCTGAAGTCCAACTTCATATTATTTTCCCATCTAAGTGGTCATTTATCAAGAAAAGTTTCCATCAAATTTCTGTAGGCATTTCTCTTCTTTGAAGTAACACATCCAGCACATATTCTCCCTTAAATTTACCAATCTCACAATGACAGTTGAGCTATATGAATCACGAAATTCCTTCGGTAATATCCTAAACTGCTCGCTGACATCACTTTGGTTTCTTTGTACATAAGCATTATAGTTTTATTATGGTAAGAAGGTTAATGTATTAGTTATATATTTGTTTTTATCATATTATATTTATTTATCCTTATATATATATATGTGGAAGGTTTAATAACAGTGAGTTGAACGCTCCGAAATTAAGCAATTTCGGGTTACTATAGCAACAACTGTCAGGCGTTAGTATGTTGCATGAATGTAAGTTATGTACTAGATGAAAATCGAGTAAGCAGTCATTTGTTTGTGTGTGTGTGTTCTGTGATAGCTGTCATTTATCGTGGAGTATCACTTGATTTATAACGGCTTGGGAGATTTCTTTCCTTTTCGAAACATTCACATAGATGTCCATATAGATCGGCACAATCGTGTCGAGAGATCTAATCTATAAACAACAGGATAACCCAAGTGGACACTTGACAGATCTATGTATATAATACATCAGTATACCTATGCGAATGTTTCAGTTCACATATCCATAAGTTTCGTAAGATATACTGTATTTGGCTACCTTCTCTTGGCATATGCCACATGTTAATTTCAAGCATATTCAGCAACAAAATAATACTACAATTATGTGTGGTGTATATGTAATCAGAGCTTCATAACTTTTACTCTTCTCCAAGTATAATTAGAATGATCCGTTCCCATTCCCATATTATCTTATATCCGCTCGGCACGGACCACGCACAGAAAACACAGCCCTTCTATTGTTGAATGGTGCAGAGCACACAGAAGACACATATCACGTGTCAGACTGCGAGTTCATTGGTCCGTTACCAGCACTGGGCGTAGCGGAGACGATATGGAAAACACAGCCTCATCTATTGTTTTGTGTTGGACCTTGTTTACAAAGCTGTTACCTGGCAACGCGTTGATCAAAACCGATAAATATGTTTTTTAATATATTTTAATACTGTCCTCATATTTACGTCTTGATTTCTCAAGTGTTCTATTCTCTAATTCTTTGCACACGTGGACTTCTCATCTCCCAACCCATCTCACCTTGAGTTAATCTCCTTATGTGATAATGACAGTGAGATAATAATGTGATAATTATAGAACGGTGATCACATGCACAAATTTGTCTTAGGTTTAAAGTCATGTGATGTTGGTGGTAATTATGACGAGAGTCGTGTTGATGATGATGATGATAATAATAATAATAATAATAATAATAATAATAATAATAATAATAATAAATCTACTTGATTTTTTTAAAATTCTTGACTTTGGTCTGAAAACCATGCAGCGGAGATGCTGATGACGATCATAATTTCATTGACTTCTTGTTTATTTGCGTGCTAACTCAGCAACCCAAGGTCCAATTACAAACTGAGGACGAGTGTAAGAAACAAACACACACACGAAGTACAAAACAATGCAATTCATAACATCTGAGTAATGCTGATGATGGTAATAAAATAGTAATAAAAATCAAAGTTATAATTTATGATGTGATGATAATAATAATAATAATTCAGTTCCTTTATTTAAGTGTTTTTCAACAGCTAGTGGCCCATAACAGGCGAGCACTGAAAGTTTACTTAGCAAAAGCAAGATTAAGTTTAGAACTAGGACTAGAACTTGACTAAAACTTAATAATACGTAATAAAACAATACAGGTAAGATGATAATGACGTAACTCAGCAGGATTAACCAAAGGACAATGTATCCTGAAGGGACATGTTGTGCTTATTGAAAACGCCCAGAGATTTGCAGATTTTGTTTGCAGCCGAGACGTACTTTGTTGAAGGGTTAATTCTTGAGACATTACTGAAGTTAAAGATGGGAAAGCCCTTAGTTGGTACACGGAGACCAACAATATCCATAATAGAACAATAGTCAATTTTGTTTCTGCAAATGTTAGTAAGAAATAAAGCGTCAAGGTTTTGTCGGCTGGGATAAAGCGTTCAAAACGTAAATAATTCAACATTGATTCATAATTACCAGGGCCCAGATTCTGATGACCTGAAAATATTTAAAAAAAATGACCGAAAAAGTCCAGAAAAATCACCTGAAATATGACCCAAAAATGTAATATGCAGGACCCGGATTTTGATAACATGAAAATATTCAAAAAATGACCTATAAAATGACCGAAAAAATCCAGAAAAATGACCTAAAGGAGAAAAGAAAGAACACTTCGCTTCCATGTTATTCACATTTCAGAAAACATATGAAGAAAAATTCACAGAAATGACCAGAAATACTCTTAAAAGTCCAAAAATTTACCCCACAAATGAAAAAATGACCTAAACCTAAAAATGTCAAAAAATGACGAAAAATTACCTATAAAATTTAAATTTATGTAACCAACAGCTCATATCCGAGATTTATATTTAAGAGCATCGCATAGGATACAAGGAAAAAAAGATGACATATCAAAATCCGGGCCCTGATAATTACAAAACGAGTTTGGCTGCATAAAGCATTCAGAAAATAAGAAATAAACATGATTATGAAAATGTAATTTGAATCAAAATCATCTGTTGGATGAGCAACTTCGAAACCAGCTAACGTAAACATCAGAGAATCCAAAGGAGCTTAATTTAATGTACTGTATTACTTGGCAGGGTATACTCGTACAGTGCAGTCTTTGTTTCTGAGCAACAGAAATGAACACAAAATAGGAGTACTCATAAAGAATAAAATAATATTATCAACATGCATTTCTTTCCCAGGAAAATTGTTCCTGTGCTTAACTAAGTAAGAACTACGCCATAAAGGCTTATGGGAGTGGATGTATAGACCCGCGCTTTCTTGACCTCGGCGCTAGTTGGAGGTGAATGGTCAGCTTCACGCCTCGACCGCTTTACCACGGAGAGAGCTCCCGCTGTCCATTGGATATGATGCTGGGTGGGACCCAGAGACGGTCTGGACGACATGGAGAATTGAAAATTATTAACCCTACCGGGGTTCGAACTCTAACCTCTTAGTCGTCCAGTCCGTAGCCAGTCGCTTTACCGACTGCACTATCTCGGCTCTTCATTTCTTTCCCAGGCACTCTTGAAATGGATAACAGATAAATGTGTGTTTGGTGATAAGAAGTGATGTAAGCTGGTTCAGGATGATGTCCGGTGGAGGTATTTTATGGGAACAGTAATGAAACTTGGAGTCATTAAACAGGGAATTTATTAACTAGCTGAGTGAGTGAAGATTTGAGACAAATGTTTCTCCATGGAGCTTGGTTATTTCTTATCCGATCTCTGGGCCCAAGGAACACAGAATATTAAGTGCAAAATACAGTAGGAGGCAGGCAGGGGCAGAGGCAGTAGTACGTATTTTCGCAATGCAATTTGTATACATGAGCGCTTCGGGCATGGGCCTACATACAAACGGCGGATAAGTACAATAAACGGCAATACAAGTTTACCACACAGAGAGACTTGCATGTCGGGTTCGTAGTTCGCCTGCGGTTCGCGAAACTCTGAATTACATTTAAATGTAAACATATTTTAGTTAAATTAAACACAACAAATACTATCTATTACGTTTATTTTTAATATAATCATGAAGCCAGACATGATTATGCCATATATGATCATCTTCAGGGCCATGCAAGATGATCATATGTGGTCAAACCTTGTGCTTTATGATTATTCATTAAGGACTAGGTGCACTAACGGTATTTATTATATTTAATCTAATCTAAACGGTGTCGCCAATAATGACATACTTACTTATAGAGCTGAGTCCTTCTTGAGGAGAAGCCAATTCTGCAGCTACTCAAGAATTTCCCAGCATTTTATGGAACCCGAAGGTTCATTACCGTGTTCACAAGAGCTCTCCACTTGTCCCTATCCTGAGCCAGATCAATCAAATCCATACCATCCTATCTCTCTAAAATCCATTTTAATATTGTCCACGTAACTACGCCTTGGTCTTCCCAGTGGTCTCCTTCCTTCTGGCTTTTTCACCGATATCCTATATGCATTTCTCTTCTCCCCCATGCATGCTACATGACCTACCCATTTCATCCTCCTTGACTTGATCATTCTAATTATACTTGGAGAAGAGTACACGTTGTGAAATCCAATAATGATATATATATATAAAATTTTAATTAGCTTCACTAGATAGTCTGAGTATACAAAATGCAATTAAAGCCCTTCACAATATATACTTGTATTTCCTGGTTGAATCGCTCGCTGTACGTTTAACATTGCTTGTCTAAGTAAGACAACACACTTAGCCATGACTATTCAAACAAAAGTATTCAAGTCATGCCCGCTCAGCACACCCACACATGATGGTCATCTCGTCACAGCGTGAATAAACGTTCAGAAACTGACAATGAGCTTGCATATTTTCAAATAGAAAAAATCCCAGGAGTGCACCTTCAGAGGAAGAAAATAAGGGTTTCATAAAGTGCATTACAAAGTGAAATAGAGGCCTAATTGTCAGCCGGGATTACTACGTTGTTGGACCTTGTCCATCGCCCATTATTCTAAAGAACATAATGTTTCGGAAACTGGATCTGTTGCCTTCCTCAGGTGAGGGGGTCAGAGGCATCTACTCGGTTGGATCCGTAAGAAAGATCTGACCTCAATCACCGGGCAACCAACATAACATAGTGTAGCAGAGCAGTGAATTCCTGCTATATCCAGTCCAGTCCAATCGCTGCTGGTCCTCGCCAGCACAGTCAATCTTGGTTTCGGGCCCCGTCGGGACCAATGATCAAATTTTTGTTCGTTCCAAGACCGTTTGTGTTTGGAAACTGGGTCTCCTCTTCGACTAGAGGAGGGCTTAATCTCTCTGAGTAGGAGCCATATTTGTTGTCCCGTAATTTAGTACGAGTGTACCCGCACTCACACAGCGTCGAGCGTTTGTACTGTAACGGATTTGCTCAAAGAATTTCTAGGCAACGGCTCGGTAAACACGCTCCAACGTGCAACAATGGAAGATGCGTCTCAGTGGACGAATATTATAGCTCGTTGCTAGGCAACAGTAAGCGCGCCAATGAACTCACTGACTAGTAATCACGTGATTTGTGTTTTATGTGTTGTCCTGCGGAGCCTATATAACGAAGACCTCTTGTAGCTTAGATTAGTGCAGAGTGCAGTGTATTTAAGGGTTAGAGTACGGCTGTGAGGAGAAGACTTTATGTGTAATATTTGGACAGTAAGGCATTCGGACTGGAGTTCATGAAGCGGGCAATCGGGATGTCCAACGGGTTACGGAAAATAAACTGGACCTTGTGGAGGAGTAGGTCCCCTACGGAGCGGAAAATCAAGAACAGGGCATTGTGGAGGGGTGGGCCCCCCAAAAACGGAAGAACCTACTAGCAATGTTAGCGTAGGAAGAGCCGGGTATGAGGGAGTACCGGTTACTCCAGGAGTTACGGCCCAACGTGGGAAAGAGAAACGAGGAAAACCTTTGGATGATGGCAAGAACCTGGACTAACTGGAACCTTATAAGGCTCGGGACGAGCTGACCTTAGGGAGGGAGCGGTGGTAGCGGTTGAGCAGCAGCCACCTCAAAAAAACGAGCAATGGGAAAGAAGATGAGATGAAATGTCACGGATTTGCTCAAAGCATTTCTAGGCAACTGCTCGGTAAACACGTTCGAACGTGCAGCAATGTAAGATGTATCTCAGTGAACGAATGTTATAGCTCGTTGCTAGGCAATGTCAGTGCGCCAATGAACTCGCTGGCTAGGAATCATGTGACTTCTGTTTTCTTTGTTGTTCGTGCGGATCCTATTTAACGAAGACCTGTTGTAACTTAGATTAGTTATCCTGTGTGGAGGCGGGGTCGAATAACTCCACCGCAGCCCTGCGAGTCGTAGGAGGCGCCGAAAATGGAACCCAGCTCTTAGGGGTATAACTGTGACATGTCACTGGGGAACATAAATACAGGGACCTGGCCCTCCAGGTTGGTGGTTGGAGGTAAGACTGAAAACCTTGCTCTGTAAAAATAAATACTGCTGCCAAAATCAAAGAAGTGAAAACCGGATGTAGTCAGGCAGAATCTTCTAAGGAAGGCTATGGCTCAAAGAGGGCCGTTTTTCCAACCATGAAAATTATGCAATATTTGTACTTTAATGTTGACCTTCAATAGGCACTTAGATGATTCCGAGATGACATGAAGAAGAAGAAGAATAATAAAGTCTCCAATACAAAATTTAGTATAAAATCCCTGAACAGACGGTCAAACACTACCTTCCCATTATTCAGTTATTTCGTGCATTGAGAACAAAGAAGACATAGACTACATCTGCACTATGGAGTCAGGGAGAACGGTTAGGCAGCCTTACAAGAGCAAACATTTATTATGTTGCATGAATAATAGTGTCACTTGTAGGATGATAAGCGCAACAAAAATGAAGGGTTCCAGTTCGGATGGATTTATTAGCACTTTGGCTATACACTCTCTCTTAATCACACTTAAATACATGCATTACAGCGATATCTCTGATTTACACAATTTAGAGTTCGCCATTGAACACGCACTAGGATTCTCTGTCTTCACTAGTCGTCTAGTAGTAACGGATCTCAACACAGAAACTATCACTTCAAATCAATACAAATATTACACATAAAATCTTCCAATCACACGCAAAATCCACACAGGCCGACCTCCTGTACTCTTCTGTACTCTGTTCGCGTTCTTCCACCGCTGCTATTTCTCTCACCACTCATAACTCTGAACTCAGGACCGCTCAGGACTATGTCACACACACACTCACTGTCACTTATACTTCCAACTCGATCTCCTCTCGTCATTCTGCCGCTACTGTTTCTCATAACTCCTCACTGCTAACTGATCTATGACACTCACGTATATAGCCGAGGGACAGACAATGTATCACCGTAAACACGTGTCACGTGATCGCTACCCACTACTATCGTGTGACCTCAACGCACGTGCAGGAAACATGTCACGTGACGGCCACGTATTGTTGTGTTACATCACAGCGCTCACGTTGCATAGCAACGATCCGTCCGCGTACGTAGAAAACACTGTTCCTGTACTGTTGGTCTCGCGTGTGTTGCAGGCGTTGTCTAGCAACGGGTGTACACGCCACAGTAGGCTTAAAATTTGGATGTTGAACTTGGTCTCACTCTGTTTCTTTCTATCTCTTTCTGTATGAAAAACTGTTGAGGGTGAGTGATAACAGGACATTACTCTTAGGCAGAATATTCAAACCTAAAAGACAGGAAGTAACAAGTACGCAATGAAAAACCTAATGACTTGCACTCTTGCATTTTAGGGCGATTAAATAAAAAAGGATAAAATCTATGGGCTGTATTGCCTGGGGAAACAAGAAATATATGTAAAATATTAGTATGAAAAGCCTATCCGTTGGGAGCCTTACGCACAGATAGGTTAATTTTAAAATGGATCTTAGATAAATAGATCTTTAAAATGATTATGACATTCACCTGCCTCAGAATTGGGTTTAACTGCGTGGATATGACGAACACAGAACTGCAGCGTTGATTTCTCAAAAATAACATCATGTTGACCGATTGAATAAACCAGATGAACGCATCATATAACCACATTAGGGATAATGTGTAGAGGGACTTAACAGATATGCTACTGTACACTGAGGCAGTTCTGCCAACTGGGAGATAAACCATGAGGTTAGGAGTACAAATAACCATGGCCCAGCACATTGGGTCATGGTTTGCTCTAAGCCTAAATATCCATGCAGGTAAAGGCAAAGTTGTTCCTGTATTTAACTAATTAAACATTATGCCATAAAAATGTCCATGCAGTATTCAAGCCTGAAATAAATGGCAACACATTTGTGTAGCACAGGGGTAAGAAGAGATGATTTTACTCTAAATGGGACAAATTTGCCCCATATTTGATATTGTCCTCCCTGGTTATGTACGTGAGTCCTCAGAGTTGCTGTGGAAAATAGGAGACGATACTGCTGGGCACAAACATTCGGGGGGTGGGGGGAGAAATTCTTGCTTCCATAAAAGCATGATAAATTTTGGATTTTGTAATCCTCTGAGAGAAAGCGAAAGAAGAAAGAAAGAAGAGAAGGTTGGAAAGAAGTTAGGAAGAAAGAAAGCGAGAGAAAGAGGGAAGACAGGAAACAGGGAAGAAGAGAATGGACGGAAATTAGAAATAAACGTTAGGGTATCTTCGGAGGGGGGGGGGAGGAACTGGATAGGACATTTGCAATCCGGAGGGACGAAATAGCACTCGTATTGGTCATTTATATACATGTCTTCCACTCGTATAAAAATTCATCACCTCAAAATTTCCAAACAATCTCAAATTTTTCTTATAAATCCCAACAATTTTTTAAGTTATACCATACAAAGTAATATCGCATGTAAAATTAGTGTTCTTTCCATAGCTCATGCGATTACATACAGAAATATGACCTTCATGTCTAGTTCAATCCTAAAACTCTTCACATTAGCTTCGTGGTTGACAGACTATCGCTGGGGTCAGGTTTTTCTTTGAGTACTTTGGTTTTCTCCTGACAGTCATCATTTGACCAATATTGACGCTTCGTATGTTATGCAATAGGCCTAACCAACCAGAACGTTGTCATAACTTCGTTTCTGAATTGTGGCTGGACTTTTAACGACTCAGAGGACAGACGAAGCTACCTGCAGTAACGTACTGGCTTTCAAATATATATTATTATTATTATTAGTAGTAGTAGTAGTAGCAGTAGTAGTGGGGTGAGACTGAGTACACTGGGTACTGCGGCCACTACTGGCCTACTGTACCAGCCCCGGATGATGATGATTATGAAGCAATTCGTGGAATGAAGATTGGCAGGGGAAACCGAAGTACTAAGAGGAAACCTGCCCCAGCACCACTTTGTTCACCACAAATCTCACATATCCAGACCCAGGCTCGAACCCGGGCAGTCGCGGTGGGAAGCCCGCGACTAACCGCTTGAGCTATGGCGCGGCCCCGTCATAACCTATAACTCTGCCTTAGTATGCACGTCTTGTTTCACTAGTTCAACATGCAGTTAATAGGTTCAACATGCAGTTAATAGATGTCCCTTGTAAGGTATCAAATGGGGCACGCGATAGCGTAGTTTGTTGAGGTACTATGCTACAAGCCGGAAGGTGGCGGGTTCAAGTCCCGATGAGGTGGATTTTTTTAACTGGCCTAATACATCCAGCCGCAATATGGCCCTGGAGTCGATTCAACCTGTAACAGAAATGAGTACCAGGAATCTTCCTGGGGGTAAAGGGCGGCCGGCGCGTAAGGCTGACAAACTTACCGCCATTTGTGAGCCGACTGTCTAGAGAAGATGTGGGAGCCTCGACGTCTCACAAACCTATGAGCCTCCACGGCCTGTTACAGGGGTAGCTTTACCTTTTTTAAGATATAAAGTGAACGCTCAACGTGGAAGTAGTGTTTTCCGGTTGTTTCATCGCCGAATGCTGTCCGGCAAACTAAATGTGCTCTTTTTCAATTGAATATAAATGTCTCGGAAACTGAGATACTGACTGTTAAATCAGAGAGCAGATGTAGTTTCCACTGAGTTAAATGCCTGTTAAGTTCATGCTCTCAAGATAAATCCTGTATTCGGTCACGCCTTTTCTCCATCGTGCATCTGCTGTTGTTAAATAACGACACATTCCATTTGTGAAGTTTATATGACGCCTCTGAAGACCTTGAAAGTCAGCCGTGTCATCCTCTTGCACAAAGCCAACTTTATCTGTAGGCAATATTTGTCTAATCCATTGACAATTAGCCATTATTTAACAGAGATAGTAGAGTGCACACAGGAGGAGTACGTTGTACAGATATGTTTGTTAGCTATCTATCTAAGCGGCCGTAGTTTAGGGGTAACATTCCCACATCATGACTCAAGGTACGCGGGTTCCCTCCCTCCGGGAGGGACTTTAAGCCGTGGATCCCGTGTCGTAGATCTACGGCACGTAAAAGATCCTCATGTCTCTAGGAGACCTCTGAGCAAAATTAGGCAACACATTTCCCGCCCAAGTAGTTTCCAATGCCTCTGGTAGATGGGGGAAATATGAGATACCGAGGACCGACCTCGTTGGCTGAACGGGGCTGATAGCACGCACCAGTACATGTAGGGTATGGCGACAGTAGAAATTAAAGGGGGACGCACAGTGAACCAATAACTGGTCTAAGTGCATGGGGAAACCCACCCCCTCTAATAATAATAATAATAATAATAATAATAAATAGCTATCTATCTATGGCTGCACCGCCCTCTTTTGGCCCTGCGCCACTTTTCAGTTTCTTGATCCTGTACACCGTCGGTAGGACTCCTTCCCTTAGACCGCTCGGCCAATGTGATCGGCATATTAACTGCATGGTCTATTTAATATTTGACATTTAGACTATCTGAAAACAATGAAAATTAAAATTCGTAAAGAACAATATTAAAATGGATCTTTGGATCTTAGAGAGATAGAATGGAATGGTATGGATTGGATTGATCTGACTCAGAATAGAGACCAGTAGAGGGCTCTTGTGAACATGATAATGAACCTTCGGGTTCCATAAAATGCTGGGAAATTCTTGAGTAGCTGCAGAATTGGCTTCTCCTCAAGAAGGGCTTAGCTCCATAATTCATCTGTAATCTGTCAAGACGACAGGTCCACGGTCTCTTTCAAAACAGTTCCTCCACTTGATGCGATCTAGAGCTTTCTCCTTCAAATGACAGTATCCTCTTCTATCCCCAAGGTCATCCAGCATCTTCTTACGTCTTCTTACTTGTCTTCTGGTCACTTCTATCCGCCCCGTAAGTAAGTAAATAAAGAAAATGTTTGTCTCATGAAATTCTAAAAATATTATTTGAAATTGTGTTAAACGTTCCTTTTTATACAAAACGAACAAAATGAACTCATAACTGGGACGTGAATTTCTGTTTGTCCGTATGTTGTACAGACTGACTCGGTGTAGAGATGTAGGGGTCCGGGTTTCTGTTTTGAAGATCCTTGATTAGATGAAGAAACCAGCTCTCCAACCTGATGTTCTCCTGTTTCACCCTTAGTCCCTGTAAGTAGAATCCGCGATGCTGCTTTAGTCCAGCCGTTTGCGACATCTTCGCATTCACGCACCGGTAAAACAGAAACGGACTTTCGGAGGACCGATACCCAGTCTCTCCCACACACCTGTACACATCTAATTATTAGCTGACCGCCTCTGGGGTCTAGCGGTCAGAGTTCCTGGCTACAGATCCAAATTTTCTGAGAAGTAGTGGGTCTCGAACTGGGTCCAGTCAGCCTCGTGAGGATAATTGAGGAGCTACTTGAATGGAAAAGTAGCGGTTTCGATCTAGAAAACCGAAATTAACGGCCATGGGGATCCGTTGCGCTGACCACGCGACACCTTCTATCCGCTAAAGTTGGCACTAACTTCGCCGAGAAGCGACGGGCGCTCGGTCGATATAGTTGGCTTGGGGACTAAGAAACCTCGGAGTTTTTTGCTTGATATGCAAACACAGCGCCGTGTAATTTATCGACTTTTCAGGGGACATACTGCCTTGATATCCTGGTTCGAAAATATGCAATGAGCAAGAAGTGAGGACGAAGAGATTACGGAAACGTCGGCGAGCATCTACCGGATTACACATTGCCATATCACAGAAGATAAAAAACTCAGTGAGTTGATCTAGAGAAATACTGCAACGCCGTCCTTGGTCTTTTTAACTTCATTCTATCTACGTACGACTATACAGCCCTTGTGGACCATGGCCACTTTTTCAGTTTCTTAATCTGTACACAGTCGGTACGACTCCTTGGACGGGGGATCAGCCCGTCGTAAGGCCGCTACCTCCACACAGGACAACACAGTCACTACGAACCAATCACTCAACTTCAAACGTACGATACGAATTTTTCACAACGCTGATAATGAACAGACTGTCATCGGGATATAACGCCGTACGGTCCGTTGAAAGTCAACTGATGTTTCGGAGGAATATGTCGCCTCCATCTTCAGCTCTGCTTACTACCTGCTTCATGCTGTTTTCTAACTTGAATTATTATTCGACCTTAAATATGCAGCCGACATATTCCTCCGAAACGTCGATTGGCTTTCAGCGGACTACATGGTGGTATATCCGATAAGACAGGACTCTTCATAGTTAACTTCAAAGTTCACAACAAGAGTGACTGATAATTAATTCGTAGATCATAATCTACAAACAAAAATAATTACTTAAAGCCTTTTAGTTCCACATTCAGGGGTCAAAATGGCTCAAAATGGGAAGATAATCATGGACTATTGTAATGTAGCCTAAAGATCATTCTTCTGGACAGATTGAAAAAGAAAATCACGACAAATCTCTCTTCCTTCTCAGTATTACAGGTGACTCGACCGAGACCCGAACCGTGTATTGCAATTACATTGAGCTGCTAATTAGCAATCATGATAATGTGGATTTCGCTTTGATTTTGCTATGCGGCGAAGTTGAACTTTTTATTTCTTAACGCTCAGGATAGTAATAACATTTTTATACAACACAAAGTTTGGTGTACTTAAGCACATCACGAAACGTGCAAATATTTTAATGCTTTTAGCTCAAGAGTCAAGGTCTTCATTACTACATCCTAACGCATCAAAATATTTTAATTATCACTAGGATGTTTTCGCAATGTTATCTGCCATGCGTACTTGTATACGGTTTAACGAAGTTTGTTATGGAACAGAAGGTCAAGAAGAGTTTACATAACGATGGTACGAAGTGTGTCCATAACCGGATTTCCGATAAGGAACGGCTATCCAGCTGGTGGGTTTCACTTGACGTCTCTTACCCTGACCTGCTAGAATGTGTAAAGGATGCCCCAGGACTTGAAGCAAAGTACTGTGGATAGTATTTAGACGACAGAAATAAGTATTTAGTTAGTTAGTTATTTAGAGAGGGTGGGTTTCCCCATGCACCGCGACCAGTTTGATCTATTGTGCTTCCCTCTATGATATTCTACCAGTCTCTTTACCCTACCGATAAATGGTGCGTACCATCAGTCCCGCCGAGCAAGCGAGTTCGGCCACTTGCTTAGCGGTGTCTATAATGCTTCCCCCATTTATCAGAGGCCTTAGAGACTATTGTTGGGCGGGAAACGTCCTGGAATTTGGCTCAGTGATCCCCTTTGGGGATATGAGGTTCTTTTACGTGCCGTAAAGTTACGACACGGGACACACAGCTTAAAGTCCCTCCCGGAGGTCTTGTTCCCTGAATTTTTCCGCCCTTAAAAATTCGACCCCCGCAGGGTATTTGAACCCGCGTACCACGAGTCATGAGGTGGGAACGTTACCTCTAGACTACGGAGGCCGCTCAGAAATAAGTAACACGGCAGATAAATGTCATAATGAGGATTCTCAGAACCTTTAGTGTCAGCCTAGCGGATCACAGTGGCATGAACTGTGTTCGCTCGCTCGCTCAAACACTGGACTCGTGGGTTGGAATGCTACTCAGAGCAAGGATGTCTGTGTGCGTTTATACTGTGTGTACGTATAGGCCTTGTGACGGGCTGATCCCCCGCTTAAAGAGTCCTACTGACTGAGTATAGGCAAATAAACTGAAAAAGTGACGAAAGTCCAAAGGGCTGTAGAGCTACAGGGGTAAAAATCTCTGCCTGATATTAGAGTAATTAAATAATGAAAGATAAGAAGACCAGCAACTGTAACAGCGCTAGAAAATACGAGAAAAGCAAAAAAAAAATTTAGTCAGAATACCTGAATTGGAGATATGGCTTAGGAGATCCAAGCGTGAAATGGGGGAATGATATTAAAATGAATCTTAAAATAAATGGTTGTAAGGATATACTGTGAATGTAACTGATTCGAGATTGTTTTTCTGTATCGAATCTTTGGAATACTGCAATGGAACTTCGGTTTCAACAGAGTATTATTTGAAGAAAGCAGTCTTCCGGGATTTGGCACCGTGTATATGTGGTGTTAACCACAGAAGACTGCTTTCTTCATAGTCACCGCCGTGAAAGCCTCAAATCTTACATAGAGTATTATTTCTTAACCAGATATGTAAATGTCAAAGACCACGCACAGTGTGGTGTTAGTAGAAATGGAAGACGTTGTAAGTTACTTACACTGTTCTGATTTCTTCTCTAGTTGGAGTCCACAGGAACCATTCAGAAGTCAATTAAAAGCCCAACTCACACCACACAGCCCTGTGCCTTCTTACGTTACTGTTGGCAGATAAAGAATAAAATTGGTTCACTAGTCACAGAGCTTATACGATCTTGCAATGTTTAAATTATATCCAGCAACAAACTGCTTAATAATATCAAGAAACTATTCAAACTAAATGGTTTTACACTTCTGCTGTCTTGGGAATAAATAACTGGCAAAAATGCATTTATATTCAGCCTTACTGTATTAAAATATTTTCTATTAGATGACGTAAAATTATCTAATCCTATAGATTTGATAATTTTGGCAAGGATCCAAAATAATTTTTCGTAACATTTCATTTATAAATAATTGCAGTACTTCCTGAACGAGTTCATAGCCTGTTACCCGAAACTTCGCTTGCTTTCATTTGATTATTCAAGTTATAATTTAAAATTAAAAGAAAATCATACACTTTTATCTCAAATATGAAATTATCCAGTAGTTATGTACCCAATACGTGGTATATTTTAGATTCTCACAATGAAATGTGGTAATCACAGCACGGGACACATTCGCAATTTCGCTAACACTTTGCGGAGTGGACAGACGTTAGAACTCGACAAGCATGCGCGTTGAAGGCGACTGAGAAACATTTGAACGCGGATCCCTACGTGATAATGTACGATGACTGACGCTTGTTCCGCGGCAAATGTACAGTACTGTATAGTACAAGATAAAAGATATTGCATGTCCCCCTCTGCTCTCCTCACCGCCGTCCCACGCTCATTACTTGTGATGGTTGGTTCGAAGTAAATGTCATGTGGCCCTGAACGCAAATGCCTATTAAGACTATACAACGTGGGTGTAAAACTTGGTCTTTCACACCGAGGAAAGGGCACAGATTGAGAGTGTTTGAGAAAAGGACGAGAATATTTGAACCTTAGCATGAGATGATTGGAGAGAATTGTTCAATCGGATACTTCGTGATTTTATGGGGGCACGCGGTAGCGTATTTGGTTGAGGCACTATGATACAAGCTGGAAGGTCGCGGGATCGAATCCCGATGAGGTGGATTTTTCAATTTATCTAATCCTTCCAGCCGCATGGCCCTGGGGGTCGACTCAGCCTCTAACAGAAATGAGTACCAGGAATATTCCTGGGGGGTAAAGGGCAGCCGGCGCGTAAGGCTGACTACCTCACCGCCATCTGTGAGCCGATTGTCTAGAGAAAACCTCGACGTCTCACAGCCCTATGGGCCTCCACGGCCTGTTAAAGGGATACCTTTACTTTGCTTTTTTCTTTTTCTTGGCACTACAGCCCCAGTGTGCCTAGGCCTACCTCCATGAACTTCTCCGTTCACTTCGGTTTTTCTAGATCTTACACGTTCGGTAGGACTCCTTGGGCGGGTGATCAGCTCGTCGCAAGGCCTCTACCTGTACACAAACACAGAAAAACGCGCACACACAAACTAAACATCCATGCCCTGAGTGGGATTCGAACCCAGGATACCGGCTTCCAAGCGAGCGAAGACAGTACATGCCTTAGACCGCTCGGCTACCGTGACCGGCTTACTTTACTTTACTTACTCCTAATTTGTATAATTCGCTTAATATTCTTCGGACGAAACATCAGAATGAAAGACGAGTGGAGTATGTAGCACAACGGGAGAAACTGTAACTAAACAAAGCATTTTTGTTGGGGAACATCAACCATGTAGACCTCGGCACTAGATGGATGTGGAGGGTCAGGTTCGTTGCAGCCATTCTTTTCGAAGGAAGATGTGAACCCGTATGAGCGCCAGAGCCCATCTGTACACTGTGGTGACCAAGAGAAAATTCATACACCTGCCTGGATTCGACCTCTGCACTGCAGACCCATAGCCAGCCACTGCATCGCGTGAGCTTATAGCACCGAGAAGAAGAGAGATAAAGAAGGATGTGAGTAATAAGGAAGAAGCAAAGGGCAGTAAGATCTCTTACGCAACAAAGAGAGGGTGGGAAGTGCGAATACTCAGAACAGAAGGAGGAAAGATGGAGCTACATGAATGCGCGTGTTTCCTTGTGCGTCTGTGCACGCAGATAATGGGAAGCTTCGAAAATTATGTTCCTCATCAGACAGTGTTAGATAAAAATCAAGGAGGATGAGGTGGACGGTGCAGGTATCTCACCAGATGTGAGGTGAGTAATCAATACAATGGTTTAGTCCAAGGGTCTCCAAACTACGGCCCGCGATGTGATTTTATCCGGCCCGCGAAAGAATTGCGCAGAAATGCGCCAATTGAACTAATTTTCCAATGAGTACTGGTAAAAGAAATATTTGTTCATAGATTTAAAATTCATTAATTAAGATTGTGTTTAAAATATATTGATATTCCATATTATGTTAATATTAATATTATTCGCAACCACTTTTATCAGATACCGAGTGGCTTTGGAAATTAGCATTTTTTGCTGATGTGGTGAACCATATGAACAATTTGAATTTAAAGTTGCAGGGTGAAAATAACTTAGTCTGTGATTTATTTGCACTTATCAAGGCATTCAGAGCAAAGTTGATACTTCTGGAAAGCCAAGTGAAAAATTTGTAACTTTGTTCATATGCTGTACTGTGCAGAACTGCATAATAAGGGTGAAGCTGAATTTCCTTCCTCGTGTGCAAATTTAGTCATTTTAGATTTGAAAGAACAATTTCGGAAGTGATTTGCTGATTTGGATGCCAGTGCTTAGGAAATTAAATTGTTTCAAAATCCGTTTGACTGTGATGCTGCAGATGTCCCAAGTCAAATTCAAATGGAAATTATTGAACTTCAGGAAAATTGTCATATTAAAGACAAATACAAGGAAGGAAATTTGATCGAATTTTATAAATTTCTGAACTCTGAGCAATTTCCAAATTTAAAGAAATTTGCTTGTAAATTTATCTCCATTTTTGGGACGACATATCTGTGTGAACAAACTTTTTCCCAGATGAAGTACATCAAGTCGAAATACAGGGCAAATTTATCCGATGAACATTTAAAGTCGCTACTTGTGATTAGCGTTTCAAAATTTGAACCTCAATTTAATCAGATTTTAAGAATGCAAAAAGAGTTCCATCATTCACATTAATTGTTTTATTATAATTTGTGATGAAAATATGAGCATTTGCTGCTACTGTCTGTTGTCATTAATATACGATAATTTATTCTCACGTACTTTGTATTTTGTTTATGAAATTCTGTGCTTTCAATAAAACTCATATACCTAGAGTTATTAATTTCTCATTTTATCCGGCCCGTTAAAAGTGCTGAACTACCTAATGTGGCCCGCGTTTCGAAAAGTTTGGAGACCCCTGGTTTAGTCGGAAGGGAAGAAACCACTTGAGATGTCCTAGGCGTCGATGGGAGAGTATTATTAACAATGGATTTTGAAGAAGTAGATAGTGACGATGTGGACTGGGTTTGTGTGGTGGTTTCAGGACAGCTTCCACACTGACGTTTCTTGTGAACACGGTAATGAAACTACGAAATTTATGAAAAGAGTTAATTGTTTTACTTGTTGAGCAACATGTCCGTGACATCTGAAGAAGATATATTGTATTGTTGATACAAAAATTAATTCTAATACAATACTTAGACATCAGAGAGAACTCCTCTGTCGGGGGTTCAGCACATCACAAGACCTCTACTTGCGTAGAACTTCGTTATTTAGTTAGTGTAACGTACTTAAATAAAGGTAAAGGTAAAGCTGTCCCTGTAACAGACCGCGAAGGCCCATAGGTTTATGAGACGTCGAGGATCTCACATTTTCTCTAGACAATCAACTCAAAGATGGCGGTAAGGTTGTCAGCCTTACGCACCGGCCGCTCTTTGTCCCCGCAGGAAGATTCCTGGTACTCATTTCTGTTAGTGGCTGAGTCAACCCCCAGGGCCATAGTGCGGTTGGAAGGATTAGGTAAACTGAAAAAAGTCCACCTCATCAGGACTCGAGTCCGCGACTTCCAGGCTTGTAGCATGGTGCCTCAACCAACTACGCTACCGCGTGTCCCACCGTACTTAAATACTTAGTTTAATTAGTAATTAAAGTTAGTTTGGTTTAGTTAAAGGTTTATTGATTGAATCAGTTGGTTTGATATTCAGTTAGGAGGTACGAGGAAGGGTTTTATTAACGTTCGGCCACACAGAGTGCTACGTACGCTACGTTCGCTATACGAACAGAAAAATATCTCCCTTTATTGCCAATGTGACTGGCCACACAGACTTCCGTACGCTACGTACGCTATATTCCCTATGTTAGCTGCGTCGCAAAGTGTACACAGCGTACGTAGCGTACGTAGCGAACATAGCATAGCGCTCTGTGTGGCCGAACCTTTAGACCCCACTGAAGGATACCTGTTGCAAAGTTCTAGGTTCTCCCCAGCATCTCTAGGCCACGTTCTCCGCCTGATTTTCTTGGCCTTCTCGAATTTCAATTTGTACGGGACTGTAACACGCCAGAAGCAACTTCAAGAAGTATAGGGGTCCACGATCCACTCTCTGATAACTATTGGCTTAGGCGTTATGCCAAATACATCTGAACATAACATTTTAGACGTGACAAGTATGTATCAGACAGTAAACAATGCCACCCAGCGTGATTATTCCAGTCACTGGTACTGAAATTATAGAAGGCTTAAGTACCACGAGGTACGTTTACTTTGCTACTGTGGTACGTTTGATAGTAGGTAGTATCTTGTAACTTGCAGTTATTATCTATCAAATCTGTTGAAATCTAATACTCTGATAACAGTATTCAAAGGTTCAGCACTGAAAATATCAAAATCCTGCATTGGAAACTATTCTGAAATAAGATCTAAAAGTTTGTGACGATATTACATTAGTACAAATATTATGTTTCTGGACATTATATATCGTCTTGTCTTTATCTAAAAACCGCCCTGTTTATTTTTCACAACACAACGTTTCGAGACCGGATTCTGTCTCCGTCTTCAGGTAAAACCTACTCAATTGGGCCCAATCGTTAGATAGGGACTAGCTCTATCGGGTTGTGAGATGTAGAGGCTCTCATATTTTGTAGATAATCTGCTCACAGATGGCGGTAAGGTTGTCAGCCTTACGCGCCGGCCGCCCTTAAACACCCAGGAATATTCCTGATACTTATTTCTGTTAGAGGCTGAGTAGATCCCAGGTCCATATTGCAGCAGGAAGAATTAGGTTACTTGAAAAATCTAGTGGCTTCAACGGGAATCTAATCCTCGACCTTTCGGCTTGCAGCATAGTGTCTCAACCAACTATGCTACTGCGTGCCGCGTCTGTGCTTTATACTAAGGAATATACCCGATTTCTATCCGAATTCATTTTTCTATAAGGTGCACTATTATCACACTCTTCGTCATTAACGAAAGAAACACGTTTAGGAAGTCACCATGCTCTCAGTGTGTCTTTCTGTCTGTGTGTGCCTCTGTCCCTCCATTCAACTTTACATCAATTAGTCGAATTTCATATTTTAAACAACAGTTACGCCATCTTAGGCGACCCAAGCGTTGTAAGCCTACGTGTATTTTCGCTATCCTGCAACCGGTAATAACAATATGGCAGAAGCACACACTTCTGAAACGGAAGGAACACTAGCGCCGCTTAATCTAGGACTGTGAAATGATGCATGACCTTCGAAGAACATACAACATTTTATTTCAGTTTATTTCATGGTAAAAGCAACAAATGGCGACAGCACAAAATTTTTCGTTCTGCTCCTGGTTTGATGCCGGTAACCAATGAAGTAATGTGAAATTTTGTATGAAGATAGATCGTAAACATACATATTGTAACGTGTAGTACGGCTGCTATGCAACGATCGTTAGAAGGAACTTAACGGTCGGTAAACACGTTCTCGCGAAAATGATATCGAATCTATCGCTAGGCAACGACCATGAGAACAATAGAAGTGTTGGAGGCGATGTTTTCTGTTAGGTCCACCCCGAAGTTATACACGAGGACACTAGCCGTGCTGCAGCCAGTTGTCAGCAGCTCAGTTGAGTGAGGTGACGTGACGTGAAGTAGCTGGTTGGTGAGTGAGAGGGTTCAGTAGTCAGTTGCAGCAGTTCAGTTAAGTGAAGTGACGAAACGTGAAGTAGTTGGTTGGTGAGTGAGAGAGTTCAGTAGTCAGTTGCAGCAGTTCAGTTGAGTGAAGTGACGTGAAGTAGCTGATTGGTGTTCAGTTGTCAGTTGGAAGCCAGCTTGTGAAGAGAAGACTAGGAGGTTTGTGTGAAATAGCCGCCAGCCTGGGACCCAGTTAGTTGAGTCGTCAGTTTACAGACAGTTCTGCACGGGTGGCTGGGACAAGAGGACCTGGGCTCGGGAAGCTGAAGAATCTCTATTGTGTTAAATCTGTTGCCAGGAAACAGATAGTGGAGACCGTAATAGACTGTAATCACGAGTGTATGCGTGCGAGTGGTCAGTAAAGTGTAGTTCCGAGTAGTGTATATAAATGGTCAATAAATTCATTCACCAATCCATACCTCGTCCATAGTCACACCCTCCTAAAAACGTGACAATATATATTCCTTATTGTTTATATGTCAACAATTACAAACATGGCGACGGTGAGGAACGTCGAGGTCATGCCTTACAAATGTTACATTTTGCATTTGGGGTTCTCACAGCTGTGACTATAAATAATTCTTATTTCTGGGTTATAATGCCGTGTAATCCGGTAAAAGTCAACTGAGGAGGAAGGTATCGTCTCCATCTTCAGGGTCAGGAGGAATTCAAGAAAGGAACTAAGAGGAAGCTCTGCTTATTGTATGTTCCAAAACTTCGGTTGACTTACATTTGGATACAGGGTATTATTATAGCCCAGAAGAAAGAACGTCATATTTCATATATGCAGATTTATAGCCGACTTAATAATATTTAAAATAAATAAAATAAAAAATAAATAATATTAGTAATAGTAGTCGGGATAGATTAGTTAGTTTAGTGACTGGCTACGGGCTGGAAGGCCGGGATTCTATTCCCGGTAGGATCAAGAGATTGACTCTTTCCCCAGGGATAAAGCTGCCAAGGCTTGAAGCAGACCAGTCACCTTTATATGGTATCGAGGTCGAGAATGGTGGAGCTATAACTCCGCCCCCCATACATCTTCATGGCTTAATTAATTAAGCACAGAGACAACTTTATCTTTTACCTTTATTAATATAATTTATTATTATTATTAATATATGTAACCGCTCACTTCCTTTGTGCCCTTTTCGTTGTGCGCCACTCCACCACCGCTCACTTCTTTGGGTTCTTTACTTTAATCAGTAGAGCTGGGTTCCTATCCCAGGGTCTTATAAGGGTCTGGCTCGGACAGGGCAGGAAGAACCTTTCTACTTCAATTACACACACACTCTACAACCGTTGCACTTAATGGTCATTTAATCTCGTTCAGCACNTCCCAATCATGTTGCTCTGCTATGTGATTCTGGCAGATGCTGACCTGACGCTAAGGATGACAGCCCCTTGATGCATTACAGTCAGGGTGTGAGGCTCCGGCCGTCCCACTTCTAAGTTATCGCTGTCCCAAGCTGTCAGCTCTCATTTTCTCAAAGCCTTTCCGACGTTGCTGAAACTGCCAGACTTCCAGGAAAGTACCAGATGTTACTTCCTGTTCACATAGCAAAACTTGAACTATGTCCCTTCCGCGTGTAAGAGCTGGCTATCTGCCGGATCTCTTTGTTTGTAATATTGTTAATCTTAACTTAATACAAAATTTAATTTTCACACAACACTCCTCCAGTCCGAATGGACGGTTACATATAACTTTATTGTTCTCTCCTGTTAACGTTAACTTTAATTTTTCTTGGAATTATTATTAATCTATTGTCATTATGTAGACTCTCAAATTTTGTATTCATTTTTTAATTATTTTTATGTAATTCTATGTACTCATGCTAACCTTTTAATTGACCTCTGTGCTGTTAAGTTGTACGTAAATAAACATGAATTGAATTGAATTGAATTAGGATGTTGAGCTTCCAAACGAATAAATAATAATTACGAGTAATTGGGTGAGCTGTACGGACGTGTCGTGCTTGTGCTCCCGTCCGCTTCAGTGTCTAGTATATGTACATGTACTGTAACCACTCCACGCAAAACCGCACAGCAAGGTTTACCATGTTCACAGTTGGTCACATGCAGAGTTTTTCCGGTCTAGCATATGAACTGGTGCTGATGCATAAGGGGCAGGCCTAGCAGGCCCTTGTACCGCGACCTTCAATAAATTAGTGTGGTGTTAATGAGGTAACATATAAAACTCTGATGTTAACAAGCATGTGTGGAAATATTCTGCTTCAAGTCAAGCACCTCGTCAAACCTTCATGTCTTCATGTACGAGACAAAATATTTGCTTTTAATTTTATGGCTGAAAGTTGAAAAGCGATCTGTATGTGTTCCTGGTACTTCTTCAAATTAGCCATACAGCGACAGCGTGCAGCAGATTTCATTGTTAAGTGGTTAGCACTCTAGCTCCGTACTTCGGGCGGGGGTGGGGGGGGGCGTTCCTGGCACGCAGGCCGCCTACGCTCACTCTGATATCCTTTATGATTATTATTATTATTAACTGATAATCTATACTTTTCATTTCTCAATTAAATATTTATACGTTTCATTTCGCAGTTCTCAACAACTAAGATTTATGTTAATGAAAATATTATTATTATTTGTTTGTTTCTCTACTTGTCTGCATTATTGATTTATGTTAATTAAATTATTATTATTATTATTATTATTATGTTCTTTGTTTGTTTACTTATCTGCATTAATGCGTTTTTCCTCGAGTGCTTGCCTGTAATTTGTCTTTGACTTTATGTTGTGATTGTCCATAATGCAATTAGTTGTATCTACACTGTGCTGTGTCTGTAATTGGCCTTGCGGCTGTTGACTCGGCACATAAATAATAAAGAATTGAATTGAATTGTTATTCGAAATGTACTTATTTTATTTTTCTCACCTGTTAATGCTAACTTTAATTCTTCTTGGAATTATTATTAATTTATTGCCATTATATAGACTGTCTTATTTTGCTTTTTTTTTTTTTAGTTATTTTGTGTATTTCTATATACTCGTGCCAACTTTATAATTGACCTCTGTGCTGTTAAGTTGGCACGCAAATAAACACGAATTGAATTGAATTAATATATTACACGGTGTCAGTTCACAGAATACAGTAATCATAGAGTTTTTATTTTGATGCGTGATGGTTCAGTGCACTAAATATATCTCTAGAAATCTCTAGAAAAGATGGTAAAAGGTAACGCTGTCCCTGCACTTAACTAATTAAGCACTACACAATGAAGGCGTAGGGGGAGTGGATGTATAGATTTACATTTTATTGACCTCGGCAGTTGGAGGTGAGTGGTCAGCTTCACGTTCCTGCCGCATTAACCCCGGAGAAAGAGCCCCCGGTACCCATTGGATAGGAGGTTGGGTTGGCCGCAGAACCAGTCTAGACAATACGAAGAAGAGAAAATTCTTGATCATACCAGAACTCGAACTCCGACCCCTTAGACGTTCGGCCCGTACCCAGCCGCTATACCGACTACGCTATCGCGGCTAAATAGAAAATATGGAACGAAAGAAATAGAGGATGAAGTATGAAAGAAGAAGAAAGAAAATGAATATGATTTTTTTTTATCAAAATAAGGATTAAGGGAAGAACAGACAGACAAACGGGAAGGAATAAGAACGGGAAATGGAAGGAGTAACGAAGAATGGCGAAAGACAGGTACTGGTTGCGACACTGGCGTGCTAGAGGAGGAAACTCTCTGCAGGACACCTTACTTCGGTTGATCAGCACAGCAAACAACAGACGGGCGCTAATAGCCTCACGAGGAAAATATCGTGTTTTTGACTCTGTCCGTTATTAGGCTCATTTCCTTAAGATAAATGTACAGGAAGGTTGTTGGACTTGCATAAGTGTACGTGAGCGAGGCTTCCATAATCAGTTTATATCTCCTGGCTAGTCAGGATAGCTCAGTCGGTATAGCAACGGGCAACGGACTGGACTACCGGGGTTAGATTCGCGGAAAGGGTAACATTTTTCTACTGTCCCCAGTGTTCAGACCGACTCTGGGCCCCACTCAGCCCCCTATCCAATGGATGACGGGGCGATTTCCCCTCACACTCTCGTGAAACGTACATACATACCTAAATAAGTTTTAAAACTTAATTTTCTTTAGCATATGCATTATAATATATTATTACGGTGGAAGATATTGTCGGTAAACCTAAGGATAAATGGGGAAATAATATTAAATTAAATTCAGATAAATAATATAGGAAGATGTGGACTAAATTCCAAGGTAGTGTAAAATGACAGTTTCTTGGTAAAATGACAAGAAATCCCTCGATGTTCCATAAAGGCGAGGAATTTCCTGACCAGCTGTCCTAGTATAAGCATCTCAATAAAGACTTCGCAGTGTATTTCCTTGATTAGTCCTTAGTTATTTGATAACTTCATATTGTCACGTATGGGATGGTATGCGCGGCTAAAATGACGGGTTCTAGTTCGGATGATTGAATTTATTAGCACTTTAGTTACAATCTCTCTTAATCACACTTATTTACAGCACTATCGCTGATTTACATACACTTCATAATTCACTAAAACACTTAAACACTCTGAAATACTCTTGACATACTCCCATCTGCTCTATCTCTAACTGTCGTGATATAGCCTTCGCACCGACCCTAGAAAACAAGTCACGTAATTTTACTGTTGCAATGAGACTTCATTGCGCCTGCGCGAAAGTCTGTTTACTGAGCCGTTGCCTAAAAGCGTGTTGCGAAACCTCTTTGTTCCATTGTTCCGAGCGTATATCGCGTGTATTTACCGGCCCGTTACCTAGCAACGCTCTGGCCAGCCACGTTACAATATACGTACATATAAATAATTGCCGAAGAATTCCTGTACTCGAGTCTGTGGGTTCGCACATATGTCAAATAAACAATTGAACTGTAATATGATGGTTTATACATTTCCAGCAAAGATAAACAGCCAGACGGGCAGAGAGTCAGAATAAAAACGACAATCTTTTAACACCAAGGACGAGGGTAAAGTTTTGGACTTTCCTGCTGAAGATGCAGGAACCCAAGTGCGGCTATGCAGTTACTGCACGCTTCTTAGAGTAAACAAAATCTGCCATAACATCAAGTTTACGTCATGCTATTTCCTTATTCTAATTTTCCTGGCCAATCAGTATGCTGTATTACGTCATAAAATGTAAATATTATGAGAAATGAGCCAAAATAACATACATAATCGTACATGTTAAGTTTTTACTAAAACACTGAGTATCGCAAAAATCGGATAATCTAAAATGTTCTTTCGTGTTAGAGGTTATGATCAGATTTAAACCTGCCAATCAATTTGTAGAGCCAATCACAGTGGCCTCGCTCTGAGGCATGAACCGTCTTAGCTCGCTCAAACACTGGGATCGTGGTTTCGAATCCCACTCAAAACATGGATGTCTGTATGCGTTTATTCTGTGTTTGTGTTGTTCTGTGTGTAAGTAGCGGCCTTGCGACGGGCTTATCCCCCGTCCAAGGAGTCCTACTGATTGTGTGTAGGATTAAGAAAGTGAAAAGGCGGCCGAGGTCCAACAGAAAGGGCTGTAGAGCCATAGATAGATAGATACATGGACAGATGGATAGGTAGGTAGGTAGATAGCACTTGTAGAACTTACCACAGTATTATAAGTTGTGTATTGAGCATGGAAGGTCTCATTCCGAATAATTTTTGTAAATTCAGTAATAATAAAGATATTTATAACGTATTTAGTATATATTTTATTAATCAGTTAACTGGCTTTTGGGTCATTCTGTATATCTTTAGCATTACTTCCATACTACGTAACGAAATAAGGCTTATAATCACCCACAACTATGTGTATGGCCATTCGCTCCATCTTCCTATTGTACCGAAAGTAAATCTGATTATGTACATCTATATTTCAATAAGTACAACTCCATGGGCCAAGGCTCTGTTTCAGAAGTTCAATATCTTTTTCTTTTTTATTGCTAGTGGGGTGGGACTAAGTCCCTTGTATTGTGGCCACTTCTGGCCTATTGTACCAGCCCCAGATGATAGGTGAGGGTGATTGTGGAGCAATTTGTGGAATGAAGATTGGCAGGGGAAACCGAAGTACTCGGAGAAAACCTGTCCTAGCGCCACTTTGTCCACCACAAATCCCACTTGACCAGATCCGGGACCGAACCAGGGCCGCCGCGGTGGGAATCCAGCGACTAACAACTTGAGCTATGGCGGGGCCTAAGTTGAGTATCAGTCGATCTGTAGGTAAAAAAATCCCCACCTTCTATGAAACCCCAATCTGTATGATCATGCTGATATTGTACAACCATTGGATCTTACAGAGACCCAATTAAATCCAGTCCGCGTTATCACACTCTGTTTCTTTCGTAACCACTTTAATATTTCTGCCTGATCTCAACTTAGGTATATACAGTCTCATGATTTTCCAATTTGCAACGCGTGTCCTTTTCCTTTTGCTTAGATGGTAACAAAATCCGTCCGCATCAGAGGCGTTTTGTGACATTTAGCACCTTACGTTGGAAAAACACCATACCGGTATTCAAAATACCAAGCAATTCCATCATGTTTTGGAGCCCTGAAGTCCAAGACCGTCTTTCCAAATGCTTATTTAAATGACACCCATTTTAATATTACCCTTTCATTGACGTGTTTATCCTACGAATAGTCTTTACCTCTGTGGTTTGCAATTCCGAAAATATTTCGACGGGAACTGAACTCTCAGTACGACGATAATAATTATCTTATAGTGTCTGGTGACTGATAATAATGGGTTTTCGATTACATGAATAGATTTATTTGACACTCGCAGGCCGTAACTACAAAATAATTATAAGACTCTAAAGATTACTGTAACTATAACACACAAAATAAAGTCTTCAACATCTGCTTACTAGCCGTTGCTTGGTAACGAATCTTATGTGGTTAAGACTTCAAATACTGAACTGCAATAAAGAAAGACTTTCTGACTGCCTTCAACTACGTCTCTCTCTCTCTCTCTTTCTAACGAATTCACGAATCCACTGCCTTTTTTATAACTGCCACGCGACCCTTGTACGAAGTCGTGGAAGTCACCATGTCTTACAGTTCCTCTGGTCTTCTCTGTTCCATCCGTTGCCAAGAAACGTGTCTCAATCTCGGGGCAACGCTTTTGATTCCTCCAAGCGTGTTCGTCGCCACGAAACGTGTTCTAATAATCTCTTGTCTAGCAATGGGTTATTTCGTCACATTATGTTATGCATTGTTTAATTACCACTGTACTTCATTTTCAAATTACTGCTTTTATTCAGTCAGTGTTTATTTTCGTCTTCATTTCTTTGTCTTTCTTCCTTTCTTTCCTTCTTCCCGCCTTCCTTCTAGTCTCTCTCATCCTCTTAGCAGTTCAGTATTCGTGTCAGGCTCAGAGGCCGCTTTTCATTACGTACGTTTACATTCCTACACTTGCAACGCCACTAAACACCAGATGTCTCTACTCACAGGATGCACTGTTGTCTCCGAAATTTCTGACGCTGCATGTGGCTTTGTTTCTGCGGTGTAGCAGTTATCTCACACAAAGAAGTGTCGTGTCATTTGGAGGCAGTGCACCACGATAATTGAATGGAATAGAAATCAAAGTAAACATTTCTAATGTTGATAAGAAGCAAATGACCCCGCTGCTCGTGATAAGATTTCATCATTTATGTGCTCCTGATCAGCGAATGTTCTTAAGTACGACAAAGGGCCTCGTTTGTTTCAAGGGAACATAACATCCCACGCCATTTCAACGCCTCTGTTTGCGTAACAAGTCGAAACTAGTTTCAGGAAACATCGTTATGACATATTTAAAAGATTAAGTACATAGAATAAATATATATAATTTCGTGACTTACCTGGTTTCGTGGTATGACACTAATCTCAAAGAGAATTAAAACGTCGGGCCGCGAAATAAGGGAGACACACAGCAGAACACAATAGGAAAAACAACCCATCACTTGGAATATGCATGCGCACAGAAGGGACCATACATTAGTAACCAAAGCCACGATAACAGAAGCACAGCAGTTTCCTCAACTGTAATTTTAAACTCCCGATGATGACCTTATTGGTCGAAACATGTAGCGAAAAATTTTTAGAAGTTAAGGGCTAAGGCACATCAAGGAAACTGGCAACCGCAATTTCCGAGAATTGTTATCAGTCTGAGTTGAACACATGTTACTGAATGGAGCAGCGCAAATTGCTGTCAACTACATCGCCTTTTCCTCAATTTGCGCTGCTCCATGCAGTAACATGTGTTCAACAATTCTCGGAAATTGGGGTTGCTAGATTCCTTGGTGTGCCCTCACCCTGAAAGTTATGTGATTTGTACAACTTTTTAAGGTGAATAATAACTCAGTGAGTTTTGTAGAAAGACGTGTTGCACGTGAGACGGGGGAACCAACAACATTTGCTACTAAGAAATGCAGATACCGTAAAATACGGTCTTCTGGGTTATAACACCAAGTAGTTCGGAGAGAGCCTTTTGTTGCGGATGAATACATCACCTCCTCCTTGAGGGTCGAAGAATGAAACACTAGACCGGCAGACCGAAATTAACGACCGTGGGGATTCGTTGCGCTAACCACGCGACACCCTCTATCCGCAAAAGTTGGCACTAACTTCGCCTACAAGCGGCGGTCGCTCGGTCGGTATAGTTCGCTTGCGGACTACAGGCCACGGAGTTTGTTTTGTTTTCATTCCTCGCCTTTCTCTCCTTTGTCTTGTTTTTCTTATTTTTCTCCGTATTCCTTATTAGTCTACATTTTTCCTTTTCTTCTTGTTCTTCCCTTATTGTTGTTTTCTTTTTCTCTCCCATCATCACCTGATGTATCTTCTTCAACTTCTTATACGTGTTGTTCTCCTGGTACCCTTCTATACGTGGTTTTACTCCTGAATCTTCTCTTACTTTACATACTTGTAAGGTCTGTCACATCACAAATTATCAGGGTCCTTCTTCACAGACGATAGTGTTGAACAGAATTTCATATGACTCTCATGTTGGTATTACTGATTTCTGAGAACAATTCTCAGTGTTCAGGTACTGAAAAAGCTGCCGTCAGCAGCATTATGCCACGTGATATAACCGTCAAACTGTTAAAAAAATATATTGCTGAGTCTTATTTATTGCCATTCGAAGTCGATTAGTCTGAGTGACTGGCAGAGCTATTAAATAAACCACACGAGTAAGCGCAGTAAAAGTTAGAGCTGCTGGCAATTTCGTTGCTAGACGAATCGCGATAAACTTTTCAAGAATTATCCCAGACTATGGTACTGGTTAAAATACTATATATTGGAATATGCATTTCTGAACTTGTTTATCGTTCAGACTTCTAGGAAAGTTGTGTTGCAGTAAGAATAATGAAATACAGCGCTTGTGTCTGACACATCCATCCATAAAGATAACTTCAGTTGTGATAAGATTAGCGGCAATGTTGGCTCGCACCTTGTCTCATTGCAGATACCGAAGTTTCTCGTAGCAAATTTTGAAACGCGACAGAAAAGAAATGGAGCATTCATATATAACTTCTGTGGTGAAATTAATTCGGAATAAATGATTATCAGAAATACTTAAATAAAACTCAGTCTCACCAGAAAATAATTTATACCCAGGTAAGTGTTTGTTTATAATAATTCAGTTGAGTGATATAATATTATGACAGATACAGATTAAAGTAAGTAATTATTATACTTACTGTGAAAACTATATCATTACTTTATAGGCCTAATTAATCTTTTCAGAAGTTATTTATGTGATATTATAAAACTCCGATTTACTGTGATCCAGTGCTGAAAACAGAAACCGAAATAATGTAAGTGTAAATTAAATGAAAAATTAATGAATAATTTTACACAAAAATAGAATGGTTTAAGTAATTTTTAAATAAGTTCTTGTGATTTTACAATACCCATTTGTCTCGTTATTTATTATATATCAATCTACGTGAACTAAATCTGATACAGCTCATGCGCAGTGTAGAAGTAGAATGATTCCTGAGAATCTAATACTCGCTCAGCTATTCAAGAAAATTAATATCTTTAATGAAACACGCTATCTTTCTCAAAAGGTCCCGCCAATATACACGTACTCTATCAGTATCCACTTGAACCTCATCCAAAATCTCACACCATATGTCTTTTAGAGACAGTTAAAATTATTCAATCGTCTGCACCTAGACCCCTTCTTAGTATAGACTCTATATTTCATTGCTAGAAAAAGTTATCAAAATATTACACTTCATAAATGCATTATTAATTGTTTATTCATTTGAGAGTTTACAGTGTCAGTATAGTGCGATTTCTTAGCTTTAAATCTTAATCAGATGTGCATTTTGTGTTCTGTACTTGACGTTTTGTAGCATGAGCTGTTTATGAGAAATGACACAAAATTTGATTTTAGCTTCAAAGTAGGCCTGCAAACTTTGAATATGATTATATTTTAATAATCCTTTAGGTCGTAATGAAATGAAACATAGGTATCGACAGACAGACATAAATATATGGACCTTCACATTATTAATTGACTTCATGCTGAGATACTGCACAAAAGTAGTTAGAAAATACAAACACGCAGATACATGTGCCAGGGAAGTTTAATTTATGTCGTTGTCTCCCTTAAAGTTACAGTGACCAATGGCAAATACTAATTGTCGTTTGACACCGTCATCTGTGAGCCGACTGTCTAGAAAATGTAGGAGCCTCGACGTCTCACAACCCTATGGGCCTTCACGGCCTCTTATAGGGATAGCATTACCTTTACATGTGACACATGAGGAATAAAAACTTGCTTACTTATGGAGCTGAGCCCTTCTTGAGGAGAAGCCAAATCTGTAGCCACTCAAGAATTTGCCAGTATTTTATGGAACCCGAAGGTTCATTACAGTGTTCACAGCAGTCCTCCACCGGTTTCTATCCTGAGCCAGATCAATGCATCCTATCTCTCTAAGATCTATTTTAATATTGTCCACCCACCTACGCCTTGTTCTTCCCAGTGGTCTCTTTCCTTCTGGCTTTCCCACAAATATCCCATATGCGTTCCTCTTCTCCAGAATTCGTGTTACATGTCCTGCCCACCTCATCATCCTTGACTTCGTCATTCTAATTATACTTGGAGAAGAGTACAAGTTAGAATAAGAACTCACAACATAAATTTGAATTTAAAAGTAGGCTTGGCAGCAATGAAACTTATGCTTCAACAGACATAAAACATAACCTTCCTATTATGAATTGACTTTAGTAGAAGCACACAGTGACACGTGCTTGGACAGTTGCTAACACCAACTGGCATATGACACATAAAGATTAGGGTAAAAAAAAAGTAAAGCTATCCCTCTAACAGGTCGTGAAGGCCAATAGGGTTGTGAGACGTTGAGGGCCCCACATTATCTAGACAATCGGCTCACAGATGGCGGTGAGGTTTTCAGCCTTACGCACCGGCCGCGTTTTACTTCCCAGGAAAATTATTTAATTAATTCCTGGTACTCATTTCTGTTAGAGGCTGAGTCGACCCCAGGACCATAGTGCGTCTGGAAGGATTAGGTGAATTGAAAAAAATCCAATGACCTCATCGGGCCTTGAACCCGCGACCTTCCGGCTTGTAGCTACCGCGCGCCCCACATAAAGATTATAAACTCTCAAAATGAATATGATTCTCAGACATTGAAATACAAACATAAGGATTATGATCTTACAGTTTGTTTTATATGAAATTGGAACTGCCGCTCTCACTGTAAAGGAAGAAAATATGTCGAAAGTGTTCGAGGACAAGCTATCAGCAGAAAATTTTGATCTAAAAGAGAGGAAGGCTGAGCAAGTTGACATAATGGTGACGCTCTAGACTTCTCTTCGGACGGTGCCTGGTTTGAATCTCTGCTGGAATATCGGTTATCCACACTGAGGTCTTCTTAACTTTCCTCAGTCACTCCATACAATGCAAGGACGAAGAAGCAAAGGAAGCTCAGATCAGTGGGGCATGTATAGGTTCTGTGTCAAGAGGTAAAAATAAACTGTAATTAAAAAACTTGAAGTAAATAGATAAATTGGGAGACCTAAAAATAGATGACATTTCTATTAAAATGTATCTGAAGAGAATATGTGGAATCGATAGAACTGGCGCAGATGAGGCTTTTTGGAACACTGTAAAGAAGCTTTTAGGTACATAAAAACAAATAATTTCTTGACTTAGATGACCGTCGCTTTCTCAAGGACTCACAAGCATACATTTAGTAAGGCAGATAACTCTCGGATTATTTTAATTAGTATAAGCCATGCCGACAGGTCTCTTTATTATATTACATAAAGTATATTCCCCTCGAAAGGCGCTTTATAACAGACTTACGCTGAATCTGAGGATATGTTGTGTTTCCAAGGATCCAGAGCCATGATTGGTCCTGAGGCTCTCATGCATGGCACCGAGGTGCTGGACAAAGACTTCAGAGCTCCTGTAAGACTGCAGGCGAAGGAACTTCATTGTGGTCTAGGAATGAATGGCTTCTACTGCAAGCCTGCCTGGCTACAAAAATATGCCACTCATAGGGTGTTTGTGGCAGTGTTGGCAGCATTCGGGTTTCTCCAAGGAGCGGCTATGGGTTACTTCATCGCTACTACCAATGCTGTGGCCAGCAGTTTTGGGTTCTCACATGACCTAGTCAGTACGTACATCTTACGAGTTCTTGTTAGTGATTATGTACAGGAGAATGGATAAGATAACGCAAGGAGGATATTTCATATTTTCTACTCTTCATCAAGTCAAGTGATCAAGTCAAGGAGGATGGTAAATGTGGGACATGTACCACGCGTGGGAGAGATGAGAAGGTAACATTCATTGGAAAAGATCATGAAGGAAGTACTGGTTTTGGAGATAAGGCATAGGCAGGAATGTGATAAAAATGAGCCATAAAGAAGTAGATTATAATGATAACTGAATTCATCTGGCTCAGGATAGACTCAGATGCAACGTGTAATGAATAAGAAGTAGGTAATTTCTTGACCACCTGCTCGATTATCAGTTCCTGAAAAAGGACTCTGTAGAATGCTCGATCATCAGGAATAAGGCCATGACGACAGAGTCATGGATGAATAATCTTCAGGTCTGATGTACTGTCACATTCGTCGTGAAGTATAAATTACTACCAAAATTCTGTAAAAATTTGATTTATACCCCCCCCACGGTAGGAGCCGAAGTAGCTCAGCCGGGGTAGGGACTGGACAGATTAGCGGGGTTCGATTTCCGATAGAGACAGATTTCTCACTCCTTAAGAGCGTCTTGACCGGCTCTGGGGCCCAAGCGGCCGAGCCGTGAAACTGATCACTCATCTCCATCTAGTGTCGAAGTCGAGAATAATGGAGCCATACCTCCATTCCCCTCTATGTCTTCATGTCATGGTGCTTAATTAATTGAGCACAGGACCGATTTGCCTTTTACGTTATGCTGTTTAGTATATAGTCAGTTAAAGAAAACCTGTCAAGATGAATTGATTTCAGCGGTATTTACTTTTCACGGTCAGGATCCCCTTATGGAGTTAGCCGGTTTAGATAACTTTTCAGCATGTGAGGTCCCGGTTCACAGCTGATCTGTTTGCTCTGTGTTGTGTTTCATGGAGGCTTCGACTTAATGGCGTTTCTGTTGCGATTCTAATCTGTCGCGCCTCCTCTGCGCTCTGAGCCGCTCTTTCCCAAACTCATTACTCCTGTGGCGGCGTTTGTGAAGCTTCTGAAATCAGAACGGCGGCAAGCTGAGATGTGTAAAGTACCCCTCAGGTGAAACGTAGTGTTGGGTTATTTAGCCATTTATGCATGAACGAAAATTACATTTGAGGTGCCATGTTTGAATTGATGTAATGTGACAATAAAAAGGTCGTTGGCCGCGCTAAGGTACGAAATAACTTCGCCCCCTCAAGCAGTGTGTGAGCATGGATGTCTGTCCGTGTTTCTTCTGTTAATGCTGTCCTGTATATGTAGCGGCCTTGTGACGCATTGATCCCACGCCCAAGGAGTCCTACTGACTGTCTGCTATCTAAGTTATCCATGTAAGCAGGCCGTGGAGGCCCATAGGATTGCGAGACGTCGAGCTTCCCATATTTTCTGGATAATCGACGGTGAGGTTGTAAATCTTACGCGCCGTCCGCCCGCCCTTTAGCCTCAGGAAGATTCCTTGTACTCATTTCTGTTGGAGGCTGAGTCGACCCAGGGCCATAGTGCGGCTGGGAGTATTAGGTAAATTGAAGAATCCAGTGACCTTATCGGGAATCGGATCCCTGACCTTCCGGCTTGTGACATACTGCGTCAACTAAACTATAACAGAACGGGACAGCGCACTGCTACTGTTTCCGCGGAAAGCCAGTGTTCCAAGGAATACGCTGTCAGATATAAACCTATAAGCAATAAACTTAGATAAATCCAGAAATTCCAGCTCCATGTCGTGTAGGTCTTACTGTACCTGAGAACTACTAGTTTTAAGTGATGCCAAATTTGTCTGAATCTGTTGTTCTCTTAATAAAGCTATCACGTTTTTCGCAGGTTGGATAATGGTGAGCAACGAGATAGCGCAAGGGGTGTTAGGGCTCGCCATCAGTTTCTGGGGCGGCAAGGGCAACCGGCCAGGCTGGATTGCAACTTGTGCCACTTTCCAAGCCCTCACATGTTTCCTGTTGTTGCTGCCCCACCTTGCGCATGGGACCAGCCCGGCCAGCACCAAATCTGGAGGTATGTTTAGTGGTATACACGCATCCAGAGTAAAAGGTCCCTCAGCCTGACGCCGTGGACCCCGAATGTTTCTGCGGAACCGAGGGCAACGTGTACGGTTACATATTTGTTACTTCCGGCTGTGCGAAAGAAAAGTGACCCCAGTCTCTTCCATCCTCTACTTTCAAAAACAATTTAAGATTTTAATGAAAAATCTGTGGCTTCTTTCGTTTCCGTGTTTCGTAATAATTCAGTCTTCAATGCAGAAAAGTCTAAACGTTTATTTTAGAATTGATACAAGTTTCTTGTTGTAAGATTTGAGGTTTTTACAGCGGTGACTACGAAGAATGCCTTCTTCTGGGATATGGTGCCGTGTAGATATTGTGTGAACTGCCGTTTCGGAGGAACGTATCGCCTCCATCTTCAGGATAGAGAAATCCGCGAACGAGGAACCGGAGTGAGCAGTTGGCTGCAGCCAGTATACCAGTTAAAGTTTGAGGAATGCTGAAGAAGATTGGGGAAGTTGTGTTCTGTCAGGGAGGGTGCATTTCATTTGTTTACATCTCAAAGTTTGGCAAGTTGTGATCCCTATACATATATACATTGTTCTGGCTTCACATCCTGTGAAGTTACTCGGATGCTGTTTGTGACAATTTGCATGTTTAGGAGGGTCTTGTTAGGTTTTTGGCATTCACTGAAAAGTGGATTCTTCCGAATTTGACAAATTTTGGGTTGAGAGTGCAAAATTGAGCTTTATGACCAAAATTTTGACATCTGTAGCACTAGAATGGGCTACGCAGTCCGGTATAGTCTTCTATGTGTACTTTGAAGTAGAAGAGTCCTATCAGATGCCTTATGTTTCGTGTGTTCTGTTCCACTGTGTACGTGATGACGTACTGAGTTAAGAACAGGGAATTGCTCTGCTGTAGGTTTTCTTGGCATGTTTTTCGTCTAAGCCGTCTTACATGAATTACAGGATATTTTAGGCATTTTAATTCGCTGAGTGCAGTTTCTGCTATTATCTCAGAGGGTAATCCTCAAATGAGAATTTTGTATGCCTTATTTTCTGCTTTTTCATAAGTATAAGTATCTTCAAGTATCTTCCAACCTTGTAGTGTTGTTTTGATGGGAAGTGGAATCGAATTCCTTGTTGTATGTAAGTTGTTCATATGTCTGTGGTTCAAGATCTTTCAGAACGCTGAAGCAGTTGCTTTTTGATGTAATTGCAATTGGGGGAGGGGATTTTGTCTTTCCTTGCCTTGTAGTTAATATTTGTGATGCTGTGGGAATATGCGCGTCTTGTTCAGTCTGCAGAACCGAAAACGTATATTCAGATATAAAGTTCGGCGTGGTAGTTTATGTTTGAGATTTTACATGACATGGGGTGTGAAAAGGAGTCAGTTGATGCTGTACTCACTCGTTCCATGGGTATTCGCGGGTGGTAGAGATGTGTCCATGTTTCGCGTTTTTCTCTCTCCATTTTGGAGGTCCTGTAAATTTACAGAGATATTCGGCTAATGCCTTGGAGGTTTCGAAATTTCAGGCCTGTCTGTTGTATTCTTGTAGAGTTTATAGGATTAATCCGATGCGAGAAGGGCGGGTTATGAGTTCAAATGGCTGATTTCTTTCCGTGGTCTGTAGATTCAAATAAATACCAGTGTAAATTTTCACTCATCGTATTTTAATCGAATGCAGTGCGTTATATTCAGTGTCAATGTCGAAAGCGAGTCCACCCAAAAGCAGATCCATCAGCTGTGTGAACGCCTGAACTCTTTTACTGGACCAACAAAATTGTCCCTTTTAAGGAGCATCGTGATATCCTCTTCTTGTCGCCTACTGGTTCGCTCGGTGTTCGGGTAAGAGCCAATGAGTGCTGGCGGCTTCATTCTGCCCTACGGGCGAACCCACTGCTCTTCCTGTTTCCTCTATAATCCGAAATTTCGACAAACCGATTTCTCTGCTTGCCATTTGCTTTCACTCTGGCTTTATGCTCGGTTTATTCTTCGGGCCTGAAGCTATGTTCCTCCGAAACGCCTGTTGACTTTCAGCGGACTACACGGCGTTATCTCCCAGATGACAGAACTCTTCACTACTGTAGTAATTCAGTTAAAAAGTAAAGTAAATGTAAAGCTATCCATGTAACAGGCCGTGGTAAGGTTGTCAGCCTTACGTGCCGGCCGCGCTTTACTCCCCAGGAAAATTATTTAATTTCTGGTACTCATTTCTGTTAGAGGCTGAGTCGACCCCACGGCCATAGTGCGGCCGGAAGGATTAGATCAATTAAAAAAAAATCCAGTGACTTCATCGGGACTTAAACCCGCAACTTTCTGGCATATAGCATAATGCCTCAACCAACTACGCTACCGCGTGTCCCCAGTAATTCAGTTAGTCTCTAGTAAACTTATACTCATCACAGCGTTACGTGAACAGCTCGTCTGTTGCATTAACATCTCTGTGCCCGTGACTCAGCCCTTTAATTCCTATCTCTGTTAGTGGCCTCGGGACCGCCTCCGTGGTCCAGTGGTCAGAGTTCCTGCCTACAAATCCAGAGGTCTGAGTTCGATTGCCGGCGCTACCAGATTTTCTGAGAATTATTGGGTGTGGAGCGGAGTCCACTCAGCCTCGGGAGAATAATCGAGGAGCTATTTTAAGGAAAGAGAGACTCCGGTCTAGAAAACCGAGATTTACGGCCGTGAGGATTCGTAGCGCTGACCACGTGACACCCTCTGTCTGCTGAAGTTGGCACTAACTTCGCCGACAAGCGGCGGTCGCTCGGTCGGTATAGTTCGCTTCCGGACTACACGCCACGGAGTTTTTGTTGTTAGTGTCCTCGACAAAATCCACTGCGCATTCGGTTGGCGCCGGCAACGTCAGAAAAATGGGGCTGCGTACGTGAAGTAACTCAATGATCAGAGAATTCAGTGCCTAGTCTCTCTTCATCGCTAATGTCACTATGGGCACGGTTCATCCCTTTACTCACTGCGCATTCTGTTCTGGAAGTAGGACCTGCTGTGTACATGAAGTGACTTGATGTTGACAGAGTCAAGTGGAGAGCATCTCTGCTTGAGTAACGTCACTGTGCCTGAGCGTCAGTCACACGACGCTTACCATTTCACCCTGGTACTCATGTTCCTTCTTCAACTGGGCGCCGGGCTGGGCGGTATCTCAGTTCTGTCTCACGGGATGGTATACGTGGACGACAACGTGGAGAAGAGAGACAGCGCGGCCCTTATTGGTAAGTTCGCACACCGAAGGGGTTTTAGAATGGGCAGTAATGTCTCGGAATTTTGCTGCAGACAGACTGGAAACGTAATAATCAGGGTCCGGATTTTGATGACCTGAAAATATTTAAAAAATTACCTATAAAATGACCGAAAAATTCAGAAAAATGACCTAAAATATGACCCAAAAATGTAATATGCCGGGCCCGGATTTTGATGACCTGAAAATATTAAAAAAACGACCGAAAAAATCCATAAAAATGACCTAAAGGAGAAAAGAAAGAACACTTCGCTTCCATGTTATTCACATTTCAGAAAACATGTGAAGAAAAATTCCCTAAAATGGCCAAAAATGACAAGAAATACCATTAAAAGTCCAAAAATTTACCAAAAAATTACCCACAAAATGAAAAAATGACCGTAAACCTAAAAAGGTAAAAAAATGACAAAAATTACCTATAAAATTTACATAACATGTCATAAAAATCCGGGCCCTGGTAATAATAAGACTAAGAACTCACTCATGGAGCTGAGCCCTTCTTGAGGAGAAGCCAATTCTGCAGCTACCCAAGAATTTCCCAGCATTTTATGGAACCCGAAGGTTCATCACCGTGTTCACAAGAGCCCTCCACTGGTCCCTATCCTGAGGCAGATCTATCTAGTCCGTACCCTCCCATCCTATCTCTCTCCATTCTAATATTGTCCACCCACCAACGCCTTGGTCTTCCCAGTGGTCTCTTTCCATCTGGCTTTCCCACCAATATCCTATATGTATTCCTCTTCTTCCCTATTAGCGCTACATGCCCTGCCCACCTTATCCTCCTTGACTTGATTATTCTAATTACACTTGGAGAAGAGTACAAGTTCTGAAGCTCCTCATTATGCAGTTTTCTGAGTAATGAACTCTGATATAAAAGATTTCGTGGAGGTTCAGTGCTTTTGCGGTTCCTGTGTCTGGGGGGTGGTACAGTCTGTTTCCATCTTCAAGTCCAAGCTGCTACTCAGTGGTGCCTGCTGATACATAGTTCTTCTTCTCAGATTATGGGCCTGTAGGGAGAAATGCTGCCCATCACAGTGGCCGCGCGGTCTAAGGCATGAATTGTCACCGCCCGCTCGAACATTGAGATCGTGGGTTCGAATCCCACTCGAAACATCGATGTCTGTGTGTGTTCATTCTGTGTTTGTGTTGTTCTGTGTTTAGGTAGCGGCCTTGAAACGGACTGATATACCGTCCAAGGAGTCCTACCGTCTGTGTAAAGGATTAAGAAACTGAAAAAGGGGCCAAGGTTCAAAAGGCTGTACAGCCGAAGGGACAGAGAGATAGAGGGGCCGCGCCATAGCTCAAGCGGTTAGTCGCTGGCTTCCCATCGCGGCCCGTGTTCGATCCCGGGTCTGTTCAAGTGGGATTTGTGGTGGACAAAGTGTAGCTGGGGCAGGTTTTCTCTGAGTACTTCGGTTTCCCCTGCCAATCTTCATTCCACCAATTGCTCCACAATCACCCTCACCTATCATCTGGGGCTGGTACAATAGGCCAGAAGTGGCCGCGGTACAAGGGACTTAGTCCCACCCCACTGGCAATAAAAAAGTAACAGAGAAAGAAGGGGGAGGGAGGATTGCTAGGATGTTGGTGGCGGGACTTAATGTCCCGGTATTGTCTGATGGGTCTGTTGAAATCTCACGAAAAGCCTTAGTCAAGTTAGCCGGTCTTCGGGCCGAAATTTGAACCCCGGACCCGTGAATAGGAAGCAGGAGTAGTGCCCACTGCACCGAAAAGGTCGACGTGTAGGTTCGCCGGGGTGGGACAGAGCTGGAGTGGGGGATTAACTCCGTGGCTTTAGTCCGCAAGCGAACTATACCGACCAAGCAACCGCCGCTTGTCGGCGAAGTTAGTATCAACTTTAGCGGTTAGAGGGTGTCGCGTGGTGAGCACAACGGACATACATACCACTAAAAGGCAAGTAACCCAAATAAGGGCATGAAGAACAGCAAAAAGCCGTAACTATTGTTGCGAGTGTTATTAACATACATAATAAAGCGGCCTCCGTAGTCTAGAGGTAACATTCCCACCTCCTGACTCGTAGTACGCGGGTTCAAATACCCGGCGGAGGTCGTCGAATTTTTAAGGGCGGAAAAATTCAGGGAACAAGTCCTCCGGGAGGGACTTTAAGCCGTGGGTCCCGTGTCGTAGCTTTACGGCACGTAAAAGAACCTCCAAAGGAGGTCACTGAGCCAAATTACGGACGTTTCCCGCCCAACAGCAGTCTCTAATACCTCTGGTAGATGGGGGAAGCATTATAGATACCTCTCAGCTAGTAGAGCCGGTCTCGCTGGCTGATGGTAAGCACCAGTACCGGTAGGATATAGAGACTAGTAGAATATCATAGAGGGAAGCACAATAGATCAAACTGGTCGCGGTGCATGGGGAAACCCACCCTCTCTAACTAACTAACTAACTAACTAACTAACATATTTAATAATGTCACTTCAAGAAAATAATTATTTTGAAAATATGAATGTGTGTGCAGGCAGCATGTGCCACAGAGGCGCATATGGCTCACGGGTTAGGCTTTGCGTGACGGAGGACACTAAAGGCTGACTTCCCTGATTACCAGTATGTCTGTTTGTTTGTAAAGAGACTAATGACAAATGCGCCGGACACGGTAGTCGAGCCGTCTAGGGTATGCATTGTCTTCGCTCGCTCGGAAGCCGGGATCGTGGGTTCGAATCCCACTCAATGCATGGATGTTTAGTGTCTGTGTGTGTGCACAGGTAAAGGCCTTGCGACGAGCTGATCACCCGCCCAAGGAGTCCTACCGAATGTCTAAGATCTAGTAAACCGACGTGAAACGGAGAATTTCATGGAGGTGGGCCAATACCCAAATTGAGACTGTAGCGCCAGAAGGAAAAAATGACAAATACAGCATCAAGGAATCGTCGTCCTAGCTGTAGTGTTTGGAAGATTCAATCTAACCAATATGTCACCCTTTATATTATCGCAAGTAAAAGTAAGTAAGTAAAGGTATCCCTGTAACAGGCCGTGAAGGCCCATAGGGTTGTGAGACGTTGAAGGTCCCACATTATCTAGACAATCAGCTGAAAGATGGCGGTAAGGTTGTCAGCCTTAGGCGCCGGCCGCGTTTATTCGCCAGGAAAACTATTTAATTAATTCCTGGTACTCATCAAGTGCCAATATTAAAATTAAATTCTTTATTATTTATTTGCCGAGTCAAAAATTCCAAGGCCTATTACAGAAACAGTACGTGTAAATACTGGCAGTCATATCAAGGCAAACAAAAACATATTTGCTAACCAGCAGTAAATATTAGTGTTCCCATCTTACCTTAGAAACATAAACACATTAAAATAGCAAAGGTTACCAATAAACAATAAAGTCGCTTCAGAGAAACGGACAAAAGTGTTTGGGCGAAAATGGTTTGAGTTGAAATGTACCGATGTATTTACCCGCCACGTTAGCATGATGGGCGCACCTAGCAGAAAGAGAAGTTTTAACAGAGGTACAAGCAATAAACATGAAGAAAGCTCTAACGTATAGAGTGGAGACACTAAGACTAACATTGTCCTGTACGGTAAGATAAGTTTGTCCTTGTGCTTCTTTAATTTAGCGCCACGCCATGAAGACTGGTGGGAGAGTGGCAGTATAGCTCCACCATTCTTGACTTCGGCACTAGGTGGAGGTGAGTGGTCAGCTTTACACCCTGGCTGCTTTATCCAAGGGAAAGAATCCCCGGTATCCATTGGATAGGTGGGGCCCAGTGTTAGCCTGAATACTATGGAGAATAGTGAAGTCTTTTCCTGCTTGGAATCGCACCCAGGCCGTCCAGCTTGTGGGCAGTAGCTATACCGATTGTAATATTCCGACTCTCCATTTTCCAATGATGGTAATATTAATAACATTACTGTGCCATGCATTAATATAAAGCTGCTCGGTTTTTAATGTTGTATTTTAGCGTCCTGTTGCACTGATTTTCATCCATGATATGCGTGCCCTGATGATGGCACTATAATGCCGAAACATGTCGTGAAGTAACAGGTGAAACTGAGTGCACTACAAGACGGCCACTGTGTACATATCATGGATGACTGCTCGGCTTTGGCAGTGAGCATCCAGCTGCCAAATTGACAAGCGGAAGCCACTTACACAAACTTCCGCCAGAGTCTATTGCAATTGGAATATAGTTGAAATATCGCATTGCTGCAATTTAAATCACGTGAAAATGTTCCCTAAGGTTACGCGTCTTTATGGAAGAATTTATGAAGATCGTTTCTTGGAAATTACAAAATCGGTTATTAGATCTGAGGTTCTCACGGCCATGACTATGAAGATTATTACCCTCTGGGATGTAACGCCGTGTAGTTTGGTAGATATGCACTGAAGTTTCGGAGGAACCTGCTGTCTCTATAAGAAGATGGTCAGCAGGTTCCTACAAAATGTTACTTCCTGTATACGAAACTGCAATTCAATTACTTGAACCTTTCAGCTTAAATATAGACCAAAGCTTAAAAAAGCTTACGAATGTTGGAGTTAGCTTTCTGATGCGGTCTGTCCCTCACTGGACAAGATATTTAGTTCTTGAAGATACACTGTGGTACAAGCCTGGAGGTCGCTGGTTCGAGCCCCGATAAAATTGATTCTTTCAATTTATCTAATCCTTCCAGCCCCATTATGGCCCTGAGGTTGACTCAGTCTCTACAGAAATGAGTATCAGGAATCTTTCTGGGGGGTAAAGGGTGGCCGGGGCGTAAGGCTGTCAGTCTTACCGCCATCTGTGAGCAGACTGTCTAGAGCAAATGTGGGAGCCTCGACGTCTCACAGCCAATGGGCCTTCACGGCCTGTTACAGGATAGTTTTACAAACCCATTGTTGCCCAGTTAAACACTCCGCAGATATGATACATATAATTTATTTCATTTTTATTTCCTTAAACAAGCAGTTGCATCATACCGAGAAATGAAAGTTGTAGAGCTTCATTCATTCATCAGTAATCTGTCAAGACGACAGGTCCACAGTCTCTTCCAAAACAGTTCCTCCACTTGATGCAATCTAGAGCTTTCTCCTTCAAATGAAAATATCCTCTTCTGTCCCCAAGGTCATCCAGCATCTTCTTACGTCTTCTTCCTCGTCTTCTGGTCACTTGTATCCGCCCCTCTATCTTTCCTTCAATAACTTCTTTTAGAAGGCAGTTACCGCGTAAGATATGACCAATCCAATTAGCCTTCCGTTTTCTTATTTCGTGTAGGATATTCTTCTGCTCACTGACTCTAAATAACACTTCTTCATTTCTCACATAATCTGTCCAACTGATCTTCTCCATCCTTCTCCAACACCACATTTCAAAGCTTTCCAGGTGTTTCTGATCTACTGCCCTAAGTGTCCAAGTTTTATTAACGAGTTCTATATTTTGATTCTATTAGACTGCCAAAGAGCCGCCTGTGGGAAGAAATTGCAGTTACATTTGAGCTCGGAATTTATAGCAATATTGAACTAGTGTCAACTGAACTTAAACTTGCTTCACACTTTTCACTGTAGACTCAGGATACCAAATTTTATTGAAATCAATTCGTTATATTTGGAGTTGAAATATATTTAGTCCTACACAACATCAATGTTGTGTATATTAATGTAAAATTAATTATTATCATTGTACAAGTAATTCATAAATCATTTGAAACGGATTCATGTTCATGTTCTGCAAGAGAGATACGAATTTTTAAAAAATCTAGGAATCGTTTTAAGACAAGTGTTTGTTTTGCAGGAGAGGTCATCGCCCTCAGGCACTTGGGCCCGTATATGGGATTGCTGTTGGCGTGGCGGTGTCTGTCCATATATTCCGGGCCCCTGGACGTGGAGCCAAAACAGACCAGCTCTGAATGGGTGGGGGCCTGGTGGTTAGGTGAGGAATGCCAGGGTCGGGGAAACAAACAGATAAACAACTATTCAATTGAAGAAAGCAGTCTTCTGGGATGTGGCGCCGTGTAGATATTGCGTTACCCGATGTTTCGGAGGAACGTCGGCTAACACCACATCTACACGGCGCCACATCCCAGAAGACTGCTTTCTTCATAATAACCGCCATGAAAATCTCAAATCTTACAACTATTCAAGTTTTTATTTGAAAACTTGGGGATATACTTTCTTTAAGTCGACCAGTTAGGTGTCTTTAATTTATTATAGCCATGTTATGGATAGTGTTACCTTCTATGCTTTATATAATTGACGTTTCATTAGGCCTAATATTGGTGTAACTCATCGTAAAATGAAAAGCAAAATATTTCCATTAACATAGTGTCACGTGTATGCATGTGACTATAGACGGGGTTTGGATTGGTAATTGGATTTAATGGCCGCTTATAACACAGCTCGTAACTACAAGTAACTGTAACAGCCTCAATTGTTTACGCACTCACTAGTGTTCTCAATCTCTTACAATCTCCACTAGCCGTTGCCTGATAACGGATTTTACGATGCAGATTCATCTTCCGTGATCACGTCCTTGCCGGCTGGAAAATATCGCACAACTGAACTAAGCTCAAAATCAGAGTCCGAGTTATTTTACGACTGGCGGTTTACCGTCCATCAGTTCATCTTGGCGTCAAACCTCGTGACGCTTACAACAAGAGTTTTTTTTAATTGAACCCTTGCGGTCACAGTCCTTATGTAACATCACCTCTGATGAGAAAATTGGTTTGTCTCTTAGAGTATGCTTGGCCTTTTGTCGAGTGTATGTTTCGCTCATATAGCATGTTATTAACAATTTTTTCTCGTGCACTATACTCGTATAAAAGTCCTTTGTCAGTCCAGGCTTTGCAGAGCATATCATGGCTTTCTTACGCATCTTATGCTACAACTACAGCTTTGTCATTTGAATGGCCGTAAACTTGACCACCGCCCATAAACTTTGTCCCGCTTGTCATCTCTCAGCACGGACCGTTTAGAAAACACCGCTCCTCATTCTGGTATCCATTGTTGCATGCGCAGCCATCGGCGCGGACTCCGCAGGAAATATTACATTTCAGCCAGTCCATTGGTGCACATGCCACTGTCTAGCAACGGGTCTATACTCCACAATACGCGTAGTTATTACGTAGTTCTATAAAGAAAATTTGCTAATCAAATTAAATTATATGTATTACATATAAATTAAATTTCAAGGAAGTAATATAAATTAGAAGGGAAAACCAATATTAGTACTGAAGTAGACATGATAATACAAATAAAGAACAAGGTGTTGTAATAAAATCTTATAATGTTCGCTTTCCTTGAAACGCTTCGGTCTAGGGCTGGAAAGGGCTATAGATTGATAGGTATCAAATTTGGTTTTCTACTTCTGCCCACATCTCCCCTTGTGCAAATTTCTGTCTTATAAAATAAGAAGACTAGGTGAAAGGTTCGCTTATGACTGATGACATGACACGCAAGATCTATCTCGCCCTTTGACACCTCCCTACATTAGATCTTAAGAAACATTTTTATTATTGTGCAATTCCTTCTTTCAGGTTGGCCTATATTATCTACATTAATATTTCTGGTAGCCATCTTGATCTCCATGTTCCCAACTCAGCTGCCGTCACAGGCCGTGAAAGAAATGGCGGCGTCCATTGTAGACTTGGCGCGCGGTGTCAGAATACAGGAACCGACTGATCCCAAGGAATCGAGCACAGGTTTGTGGTTTTGACCACGTTCTCTGTTCGTGGTACTGATGCATATTCTTCTTCTTCTTCTTCTTATTATTATTATTATTAATATTATCCTCTCTGAATATCTATCATTTTCACTTCTCAATTAAATATTTATACGTTTAATTTCTCAGTTCTCAATAATAACTTAGATTTATGTTAATGAAATTATTATTATTATTATTATTATTATCATTTGTTTGTTTGTTTGTTTACTTATCTGCATTATTGTGTTTTTCCTCCAGTGCTTGCCTGTAATTTGTCTTTGACTTAATGTTGTGTTTGTCCAGCATGTAACTACTTCTATCTACTCTGTGCTGTGTCTGTAATTGGCCTTGCGGCTGTTGACTCGGCATATAAATAATAAATAATTGAATTGAATTATATCCTTACTGAGTAATTTTTCTAAAATATTCGAATTTATTGTTCATGATCATGTTTCCCACTATCTAAAATAAAAATTTAGTCCTTATCAGCACGGCTTCTCGAAAACTAAATCCATAAGCACCAATTTGGTGACTTACGTTGATTTTATCTCCCCTATAGTTGGCTCTCAGAGAAAAGGTGATGCCATTTATTTTGATCTCAGCAATGCATTCGACCTTGTTCCACATTCTCTTCTTCATAAGCTTAGTGCTATTGGGCTTTCTGGTGGTTATGTAAGCTGGTTTCGCAGTTACCTGTCCAACCGGAAATCCCAGGTCCGTGTTTCTGGTGTTCTTTCCTCACCTTTTGAAGTTCTCTCCGGTGTTCCTCAGAGATCTGTCTTGGTACCCCTTCTCTTCAATGTGTTTATTAACGCAATGTGTGATGCAGTTGCCCATTCTAAGTGTCTGCTTTTTGCTGATGACGTCAAAATTTACCAAGCCATTAGTTCTCCTCAGGACTGCTATTTACTTCAGTCTGACATTAACTCTATACAAGGTTGGTGCATTGCTAACTGTATGAAACTCAGCATCAGTAAAACTAAAATTATATCTTTCTCCAGGAAAACCGATTCTATATAAGACTTGGAAGTGTTTATTGATGCTAAGCTATATTTCCATGACCAGGCCAATTACATTTTCTCTCATTGTGTTAAACTCTTGGGTCTAGTTCGTGATATTACCTTCAATTTCTCATCTCTATAGACTGTATGCTCAGATTGTACACTGCATTGGTTACATCTAAGCTTGAATATGCGTCCATAGTCTGGAATTCGATTGTGCCAACTGATGCCAACAAGCGGGAACGCATCCAGAAGAGGTTTGCGGCTCTTTGTTTTAATCGTTTCTATCCTCAGGTCCATTGCAGTTATTCTCTTGCTCTGAAGGAGTTAAAATTGCTTACTTTACGTACTAGAAGACATCGCCTTGTGCTCTCTCATATTCAAGTTTATTTTGGATAGAAATTCTGCCCTTCTGTCCTGGAAATTGTTGGTCTCTGAGTTCCTGCTCCGTATAACAAGACTTTGCTTTGTTCAGTGTGTGCGCTTGATCTAAAAATTGTCCCTCTGCTAGATGTGCAGCAGCTGCTAATGTTGCTTGCGGTGATGTTGACGTATTCGGAGCCAGGAAAGTTCCCCCAAACGATTTGTAAATATAGTATAATTGTTAGTATTATTATTTGCATGTACAATAAACAACAATTAAACTGAATTATTATTATTATTATTATCATCTTCTCTGAAAATCTATACTTTTATTTTCTCAATTAAATATTTATACGTTTCATTTATCAATTCTCAATAATACTTAGATTTATGTTAATGAAATTATTATCATTTGTTTGTTTGTTTACTTGACTGCATTATTGATTTATGTTAATGAAATTATTATTGTTGTTGTTTGTTTGTTTGTTTGTTTGTTTGTTTGTTTCCTTGTCTGCATTATTTTGTTTTTCTCCCGTGCTTGCCTGTAATTTGTCTTTGACTTTATGTAGTGTTTGTCCATAATGCAATTAGTTGTATCTACACTGTGCTGCGTCTGTAATTGGGCTTGCAGCTGTTGACTCGGCACGTAAATAATAAAGAACTGAATTGAATTGAATTATCATCATCCTCCTCCTATTCTTAATTCTGTTTCTTATTCTTCTTCTCATCTTGTTATTTTATTATCCTTTTCTTCTTCTTTTCGTCTGCCTTGAGTCCTTTTATTTTCTTCGTTGTCTGTTATTGTCTGTCCTGTCGTCGATCTTCTTTACTTTTTTTATTGCCCTCGTTCTACTTTCTTCGTTTTCCATTTTATGATCCCTGCCTTCTCTTTGCAAGTTGGCTTCCTCTTGTTCTCATACAATATCTCTGTGACTTCTTCTTATTTTACATTTGTGTCTTCTCTTCGTTTTCTCTTCTTGTCTCTTATTTCTTCTTTTATGTTAGCTTCCTTTCCCATTCATGTTCATTTTTTCTACCTCTTCTCTTACATTTCTTCTTATTTCTCTTATTCAACTTTTTTCTTTATTGTCCTTTTCCTCATAGTAATGTTGTTCTTTGTCTTCATCGTGCTCACTTGCAGTGCACCTCAATACGTGTACCTCTACCGAAACATAAGTACGTGTATATACTAAATACATGCCTCTCAGACAGCGGGATATGCTAAGGATAGAACCGCAAACTTAATGGAGCTGCCCGTACAGGATTCTTGTGGTCGCTACGAAGACTCCTCACCAATAGGATCATCGTTCTCAACACTCTGGCTACCGTATGCCTGCAGACGGCCATGTCCAACTATTTGGCCCTCGAGGACAAGTACCTGGAGTCCAAGTTTTACATCCCAAAACCTTCAGAGGCTGCCGGTGGATTCCAGGACCCGTGGACCTCAAGGCTGATTATAAGTAAGTTTTCTTCACTCTATGGGTGTGAAACTTGGTCTCTGACATTAAGGGAGGAACATAGACTGAGGGTGTTTGAGAACAGAGTGTTGAGGAGAGAAATTTGGACCAAAGAGAGATGAAGAGACAGGAGGTTGGAGAAAACTGCATAATGAGGAGCTGCATAACTTGTACTTTTCTCCAAGTATAATTAAGAAGATCAAGTCATGGAGGATGAAGTTGGCAGGGCATGTAACACGAATTGGGGAGAAGAGGAATGCACTTAGGATATTGGTGGGAAAGCCAGAAGGAAAGAGACCACTGGGAAGACCAAGGCGTAGGTGGGTAGACAATATTAAAATGGATCTTAGAGAGATAGGATGGGATGGTGTCGATTGGATTGATCAGGCTCAGGATAGGAACCGGTGGAGGGCTCTTGTGAACAAGGTAATGAACCTTCGGTTTCCATAAAATGCTGGGAAATTCTTGAGTAGCTGCAGATTTGGCTTATCCTCAAGAAGGACTCATCTCCATAAGTAAGTAAGTAAGTAAGTTAGTTTTCTTCTCTCAGACAAATTTGCCAACAGGCCCTCCTCTTTGACAGTGTGTCTTTTAGAGGTCCATAAGGTAGGTGTCTGGAGCCGGGATAGCTCCGTAGGTACAACGACTGGCTACGGGCTGGATGAGCGAGTGGTCGGAGTTCGAGTCCCGGTGGGTTCAAGGATTTTCTCTTCTTCACGTCGTCCAGACCGCCTCTGCGTTTCGCCCAACATCCTATCCAATGGGTACCGGGGGCTCTTTCCCCGGGGACAAAGCGACCAGGGATTCATCCGACCATTCAGCTTCACTTACTGCCGAGGTCAAGAAAAATATGACTCCATACATCCACTCCGCCATACGCCTTCGTGGCGTAGTGCTTAATTAGTTAAGCACAAGGAAAACTTTACTTTAAGAATACGTTGATCTATAGCTCCACTTCCTTATACTTCTTAATGGCATAGTGCTTAATTAATTAAGCATGGAGACAACTTCACATTTTACGATCTCAAGTACGGGTCTGTTGCGAAACCTCCTCAGTGTTTGGATTTACTTTGGTTCTTGAAGTAGCCTCCATCCTTCCAAATAACTCAAGCTCTGAGATATCTGTTCAGTTTGTCTTCCGAAAAATGTAAATAACCGCCAAACTTTGAAATCATTTAGGAATATCACACAAGTACGCTGCAAAGAACATGTGTCTCTGGTGCACTGTTCATATAGACACAAACTACCCTGCATTTTTTTTGTTTCATTACTGACTTTGTCGTGGCGCAGGTCTGCTGAAACCTCCGCTTGTGGCGCTGCATATTTTGGTGTCGGGGCTCGCTATCTCGAAGATCAAAATGCGAGCTGGACGTTTGACAGGTTTGCACACCTTCATAGCGCTGTCAACGGCCATCTTCATGTTCTCCAGGATCTTCGCCGATTGCCATTCGCTCCACATCGAAGGGGAGAGTGAAGGAAGGTAGCGCTCAACACATTTGCTTACTGCAGCAGAACGGCAAAAATGAATTCGTCGTGTGTAGATGAAACATGCGCTTCTTCATTTTCATACAGAGTAAATTGGCCCCAGTCGCCGGCTTTCCATTGCGAGTTCGATCCCAGTCAGGAACATGTGGGATTTATGGTGGGTAAAATGGCACTGGAAGCCGGTCACGGTAGCCGAGTGTCTAAGGCGTGCACTGTCTTCGCTCGCTCGGAAGCCGGAATCGTGGGTTCGAATCTCACTCAGGGCATGGATGTTTAGTTTGTGTGTGTGTGTTTTTTTCTGTTTCTATGTACAGGTAGAGGCCGTGCGACGAGCTCATCACCCGCCCAAGGAGTCCTACCCTATGTCTAAGATCTAGAAATACCGAAGTGAACGGAGAAGTTCATGGAGATAGGCCTAGGCCCACTGGGGCTGTAGTGCCAAGGGGGGGGAAAAATGGCACTAGGACAGAGTTTCTCCAAGTACTTCGGTTTCCTTGCCATTCCTCCTTTCACCAAATGCTCCATATTCATTCATCATCTGAGACTAGTGCAATGGGCCAATTGTGGCCGACTTACCAATTGGACTCAGTCTCACCACACACAACGAAATTAAAATAAAATTTGGCATCAGCGTCTACGAATATTCGGGAGATGGCCGGTTCGAATCTCTGCCATATACCGTCTATCTTGACATGTTTTACGTGATTTCCTCAGTCCCTCCACACAAATGTTCCCATCCTGCCTGTAACAGGGCATCGACCCTTTCCAAATCATTGTTTCCTTTTATTGCTAGTGGGGTGGGACTAAGTCCCTTGTACTGCGGCCACTTCTGGCCTATTGCACCAACCCCAGATGATAGGTGAGAGTGATTGTGGAGCAATTGGTGGAATGAAGATTGGCAAGGGAAACCGAAGTACTCGGAGAAAACCTGCCCCAGCGCCACTTTGTCCACCACAAATCCCACTTGACCAGACCCGGGATTGAACCCGGGCCGCCACGGTGAGAAGCCAGCGATTAACCGCTTGAGCTATGGCGCGGTGAAATCATTGCTAACTAATCGTCATACAATTCGACGCCATAGAGTCTGAAATATTGGCCATAAACCATAAAAGTAAAAACAAATTCAATGTAAGCAGGTCAGTTCATTGGTAAAATTTGCGTACAGTTAATAAATCTCTGTACGGTATATGCTGCTTCTTTTTCAGTAAGTGCACTTGGTGCCAGACATCCTCGAAACCTATAGGTCAATATAAGAAGTCTCAATAACAAATTCCTTAGCGAAAATAAGTCATAAACAACAACTGTGAAGTTACATATTGCACAAATTTGTTGGCTCTTTTCTATTCCCCAGACTACAGCTCCTGCAGACATGCAACAGGCAGTGCGGCTGTGCTGACTCGCCCGATTTCTCCCCCGTGTGTTCCCAGGAGGGCAGCTTCTTGTTCTACTCGTCCTGCCACGCTGGTTGCAAACGAGTGCAATATTTAGACGACGTTAAGGTAAAGAACTTCAGTTTACTGGTGGCTGATCTCTTGAGAATGGGCGCGTAAACAAAGACGTGCAAATCAAACACAAATTTCCCGTAAGAAATAAAGGAAATAGTCAGGGTTGGGGGCAGTACTGCGTCACTACTCATTCCAACACCTTTTTTCTTGGCTGGGTTCTTTCCAAAAACAGAGATACCATGTATGCGAGATGTTTCTCTGGAGACAAAACAAACCGGAAGGGCGGATAGAAGTGACGAGAAGACGAGGAAGAAGACGTAAGAAGATGCTGGATGACATTGGAGACAGAAGAGGATATTTTTATTTTAAGGAGAAAGCTTGAGATCGAATTAAGTGGAGGAACTGTTTTGGAAGAGACTGTGGACCTGTCATCTGGCAGATTACTGACGAATGATTTAGAATATTTTTCTTACCTGTTACTGATAATAATAAATAAAATAACGTGCCCATCTCAAATAAAATAATTTTATATATTAAAATTTTTGTAACACTAAATTAAACGCTGCCTGAGCTGTCCTACAGGTGGTGATGGTGGTATTCGGTAGGTAGGAGTTTCTGGGGAAGGGGTCGTCTGGATCAGGTGACCCAGTAGGCGACGATGTTGGAGACGCAAGAGGTGAAGATGCCCTGTCAATTACGGGCAGCTGTTTGGCCTTCGAGTTGTCCGAAGTAGACCGTTGAGGTTCGGGTGGTGTAATGCTTTACTTTCCTGCCCCTTGCATCTTCCCGCATACGACTAAAAGTGTGGAGCATGTTGTGGTTCTTAGACACAGGGACATCAAGTATTGTTTTTTACAGTTGTTTGCGAATTGCAGCTGCGTTCAGGATGCGCTGGGCAACGAGAAGCTTCACCAAGCTAAAGGGGGCCCGTGCAATGACCCAGACTGCAACTTCAGCTGGATTCTGAACCAGTGCTTCACTGTGCTTACAGCCGCCATGGTGGGTACGCGTCTGGTGGGAAATGCCATCTTGACTTTCAGGTACTGCTACAGAAATTCAGTTCACTTCTTATTCGGGTAACTTAACAGCTCGAATACCAGTTAAAACTAAAAGTAAAGCTATCCCTGTAACAGGCCATGAAGGCCCATAGAGTTGTGAGACGTTGAGGGTCCCACATTATCTAGACAATCGGCTCACAGATGGCGGTAAGGTTGTCAGCCTTACGCGCCGGCCGCGCTTTACTCCCCAAGAAAATTATTTAATTAATTCCTGGTACTCATTTCTGTTAGAGGCTGAGTCGACCCCAGGGGCATAGTGCGGCTGGAAGGATTAGGTCAATTGAAAAAAATCCAATGACCTCATCAGGACTTGAACCCGCGACCTTCCGGCTTGTAGCATAGCCCCTCAACCAACTACGCTACAGGTCGAACACCAGTTACGAAGTGAATATGAGTAAAGAAATTAAACAAAACACAAAGGCAAGGAACTTTTTATTCCTTGTGTTGAGGATCAAATTTGGGATTGAAAATTTAAGTCATTACCTAGGTGCCTGGAGACTTGCGAAAAGTGTTTTGCAGTGAAAGAGCAAAGATGACAACACATGGACACGCAATGAGGTTAAGAATGCGATAATCAGCATTCATGCGTAATACCGTATGCAAGACGCTCCGCTAACTAGGCCACTGGAGATGGTCATATGAGTAAATACGCAGCGATCAGACGCCCGGGGGGG
>NW_019744113.1:361574-425133 GCF_002891405.2 Cryptotermes secundus
CACCCCCGACGGCGCGACGTTACCAGGAGTACCAGTTTACGACATAACTAGTGGAGGCGAGGAAGGATACCTCCACGGCCCCTACATGCGGAGTTACAGTGGTGACAGAGGCGGGCTGACTCCACGCCCCCCTGTACCACGGCATTACAGCGGCGGCAGCAGCGGGAGGGATACCTCCATGTCCCCCCTGCGCCGCTAGGGCATTACACCTTGAATAATAATAATAATAATAATAATAATATGTTCAGTATCAGCTACATGAAGCGATGTAAACCATTACTATATCCAAAGTTTCATAACCGCTGATCACACTGAGAGCGCGGTCCGAGTCGTGTACTTGTATCGTAAGCTCGAATCCCACTTGGTGGGTATCTGTCTGTCTGTCTACGTTTTCTTCTGTGTTTATGTTGTCCGGTGTAGGTAGAGGCCATGCGACCGGCCAATCCCCTGTCCAAGATGTGCAAAATATCTTATAAATAAAGTTCTGAAAGCCGGATAGCTGCAAGCTTGCAACTCATTTTATGTAGCGTCTTACACCGATGATGATAATAATAATAAAGACTCATCATGTCGACATGGATCATACTTATAGTGTGAACCAGACCGGCTCTGGTCACCATCTAATGCCGAGGTCAAGAATGGTGGCGCTGTACCTCCACTGCTCCACATGTATTCATTGCGTGGAGCGTAATTAATTAAGCATAGAGACATGTCTATCTTTTTTTAAGTTTCCAGACTGACATAGAAGTGTTCGCGAACTGGGATGACGTCAGTAATAATTATAATAAACAATAATAATACAATCCGAGTATCGTATTCCTGCTCTATGAGGCATGCTGGGAATGTGACGTCATTCAGTAGCGGCGGAGAGACAAAGAGAGATACAGTTCTGTCTAAGTTTATATGACTCTATTCCAGTGGCTGCTACAGTTCTGATGATACAGCGTCATTAACAGTCGGAAAATAAATGTAAGAAATGAATTTAGAGGTTTTTAACCAAATAAATACGTTAATTGATTAACTCTTCGACCCTAAATGTAGCGAACGCCTTCACGGTAAGCAGTATAGTGCACACACTTCCGCGCCAGCGATCCTAGAGCCTTACCTGAACTGCTCCTCATTTCTCCACCTTACGTGTATATGTCCTGAGGAAGGATACTCGACCGGACAGTAATAGTAGTAGTAGTAGTAGTAGTAACAGTGCTAAGTTTCAGACCTATTTTAAGTGCAGTATATAAAACGAAAATAATATTTATAAATCATTACGCTAAAAATATGTATTAATAAAAGACCTCCTGCCGGTCACGGTAGCCGAGCGGTCTAAAGTATGTACTGTCTTCGCTCGCTCGGAAACTGGGATCGTGGGTTCGAATCCCACTCAGGGCATGGATCTTTGTGGTGTTTTTCTGTGTTTGTGTGCAGGTAGAGGCCTTGCGACGAGCTGTTCACCCGTCCAAGGAGTCCTACCGAACGTGTAAGATCTAGAAAAACCGAAGTGAACGGAGAAGTTCATGGAGGTAGGCCTAGGGCCACTGGGGCTGTAGTTCCAAGGAAAACAAAAAAGACCTCCTGTTTTACAGATTGTGACTTCGGTTCTAGTTTCTCTAGCGTTGTACAATTTGGGCGTAAGTAGGACGGGTACTTTCATGTGTTTTTGAAATGCCTTGTTCTGAAAGGACTTACTTGCTTACTCATGGAGCTGAGCCCTTCTGGAGTAGCTGCCAATTCTGCAGCTACTCAAGAATTTCCCCGCATTTTATGGAACCCGAAGGTTCATTACCGTGTTCACAAGAGCCCTTTCTGAACGGACTGCCTAGAAAAAAAAAACTTCTTTTCTACCTTTCGTTTTTCTTCCTATTTCCATCCAGTGTTTCTTTCTCACCACCTTCCTTCTTTCTCTTTTGCTTCTTTCTGTTCTCTAGCGCTTTTTCTTACCCTCCTTGACGGATGTGCTACCGAGGAGGCTGGTCTACCGATAATGCTCTAGACATAATCGGGAGGTACTCGATTCGAATCTACGGCCGGGCACCGGCTATCATAACTAAGGGTTTTCATGGAATTTCTTAGTTGTTCATGGAAATTACGTGACAGTACCAAGATTATGGCACAACTGCTTCTTTCCTTATCATCATTCACCAATCACCCTACTATTCAACGCTATACAGGCTTTCCCAGGAGTTTGGTGCCATACTTCAGGAGTGTACTGAGGGTTCCCCATAGAATAACTTTGAAATAGGAACCCATGTCCGCAAACGTAAAATAGCAGCGCTATGGCGGCATTTAAAATCATTTCGTTTAAACTTGGCGCCTCAGTGTCGAACTGCATTGCATAGAGGAACAGCTATCCACCAGCACCCGTGCCATTGCCAAAATTGTGGAGACATCAAAATCAAGTGTTTGGAGGATCCTGCATGACCAACAACTTTATCCGTAACATCCAACGCGAGTCCACGGCGTAGGTCCAGCTGACTTCGTACCGCGAGTTCAATTTTGTCAGTGGATACTGAACCAGTGTTTACATCAGCCCAACTTCCTGAATCACCTGTTATTCACAGACGAAGCGCAGTTTACTAGAGATGGCTGGTTCAACTGTCGAAACAGCCACGTTTGGGCTGACGAAAACCCCAACGTTACTGTAGTTGGTTACCACCAGGCACAATTTTCTGTCAATGTCTGGGCGGGCATCATTGGTGATCACTTGATTGGGCTTTTCCTCCTACCATCGCGACTCAATTGGCCCTTTTACAAGGTGTTCCTGGATGTATCCTTCCGACTTTGCTAGAAGACATGCCTCTGATTGTGCGGAGGCAAATGTGGATGCAGCATGACGGAGCGCCGTCACACCTCAGTACTGTATCACGAGACTACCTGGAAGCTGCTTTTCATGGTCGTTGGACAGGAAGAGGAGGCTCAGTGCCTTGGCCACCCCGATCCCCAGACTTGACACCTCTGGACTATTTCGTCCGGGGCCATGTGAAAAGCCTGATCTACGACACGCCTGTGGGTAATGAATTCGAGCTTTTGGCCAGAATACTTGTTGCATGTGACGTATTCCGTGAGACACCTTTAATATTTGAAAGGGTGCCCCAAAGTTTCTTTCGTCGATGTAACGCATGCATTGAAAGTGGAGGACGCCAATTCCAACATCCACTCTAGCAGGTGAGTCTTAAGAGTTTGGAGGGGGTAATATGCCTGTGCATGCACCAAGGTTAAACAAAATGATATTAAATGCCGTCCTAGCGCTGCTATTTTACGTTTTCGGACATGGGTTCCTGTTTCAAAGTTATTCTATAGGGAACCCTCAGTACGCCCCTGAAGTATGGCACCAAACTGGGACACTCTGTATAAGTGTACATACCCACAGCATCGTAAAATAAACCACAGAACTACAATCTTGTTTTCATAACTTTCGATTTCATGTTCATAGGAGCGTGCAACCCAAGGACAAGTCGCTCGCGGTTGGACTGGAGCTCACTCTTGTGGGTCTCGTTGCCTACATACCTGGAAACTTGCTGTATCGACTGATGGCAGGTAACCGTCAGCCATTCTTTCCAAATACGTAGCGCAGCACTCGTGACAGGATGCGTGCGCAACCAGTAGCAGATCCTGACCCACACTGCTATGGCCTCTATGGCCTCTATACACAGTTCTCTGACTGTTTTGGACCGTCGTGTCTCTGATCTGCGGAGATGACTCTGTGTTTGTTCCTGAAATTTGATTGCAGTTCTAACCCTGTCAATCTCTCTCCACACACACACACACGCGCACGCACGCACACACGCGGATTTATAGCAGGTTTCTTTTTTCCTTGGCACTACAGCCCCAGTGGGCCTAGGCCTACCTCCATGAACTACTCCGTTGACTTCGGTTTTTCTAGATCTTACACATACGGTAGGACTCCTTGGGCGGGTGATCAGCTCGTCGCAAGGCCTCTACCTGTACACAAACACAGAAAAACGCACACACACACAAACTAAACATCCATGCCCTGAGTGGGATTCGAACCCACGATCCCGGTTTCCAAGGGAGCGAAGACAGTACATACCTTAGACCGCTCGGCTACCGTAACCGGCTTATAGCAGGTTAAAATTGCATTATTTTCTGGCAAAGGTAAAGTTACCCCTGGACTTAATCAATTAAACACCATGCCATGAAGAAGTTTTGGGGGAGTAGAGTTATACCTCCACCTTTCTTAATTTCGGTGTTAATGGAAATGAGTGGTCAGCTTCACGCCCCTGCCATTTTACCCTAAGGGTTCCTGAGCCAGTCCGGACGTTATGGATAAGGCAAAAATATTTTACGCTTGCCAGGAATCGAACCCCGATTCCTCTGTCGTCCAGCCCGTAGCCTAGTCGTTATGCCGGCTGTACGTGTAATTGTACCGGGTTCGATCCCGGGTCTGGTCAAGTGGAATTTGTGGTGGACAAAGTGGCGCTGGGGCGGGTTTTTTCCGAGTACTTCGGTTTCCCCTGCCAATCTTCATTTCACCAAATTCTCCATCATCATAATCACCCGGGGCAGGCTACAATAGACCAATCAGTGGCCGCCATGCCGAGTTGACCCAGTTGGACTCCACCCCCACCAAGTGAAATAAAAAAAAAGTGTAAGTATTATTAGCTCTTATTTTTTCGAAAATGTTAAGATATTTTTACCTTTCTCGTAGCAGACTTTTAACCCGCTGGAAATGGAATTTAGATGTTTCCGGTTATGACGTATTAACAAGTCACAAGGAATGACGCCGGTATTTCTGAGAATACTCCCAGTAAAAGAATAAATTTATCCCTGAGTTTAATTAATTAAGCACCACGCCTGAAGACCTATGGGGGGAGTGGATTTATAGCTCCGCCGTTCTTAGCCTCGACGCTAGGTACAGGTGAGTGGTGCTGCTCTCACCCGGAGAAACAGCCTTCGGTGCCCATTGTATTGTATACTGGATGGGCAGCACAGCCGATCTGGACGTTACGGAGAAGAGGGAAATCTGTTACCCCTACTCCTCCTTCATTCTGCCCGTAGCCCAGTCGCTATATCGACTGAGCTATACCGGCCCCCACGTAGCTCCCCAGTTGACAAGCTCAAACTAGAGTAAGATTTTGGTCAAGGCAAAAGGCCGGTTGAGATTAAGACCGCACGGTTCTACTCAAGAACACGAATTCTTAACTTAAGCGTACTAAAGCCACACGGTCACCACGTGACATACAGCGCTTTGATTCAACTGTCACCCATAAATTTATCTCATTTCCCCCCCTAATAATGTTATTGAAGTAATTGCAGTAGGGTCGGATTGTATAAAATTGGATCTCAAGGGACTAAAATGGGAGGATGTGGACTGGTTTCATCTGACTCAGGATAGGGACCAGTCGCGGGCTCTCGTGAACATGGCAATGAACGTAAGATTTGAGGCTTTCACGGCGGTGACTATGAAGAAAGCAGTCTTCTGGGATTTGGCACCGTGTATAAGTGGTGTTAACCGACGTTTCGGAGGAACGTATCGCCTCCATCTTCAGGGTAGAAGAAAAAGTATAAGAAATCTGCAAGCGACAAGACCGTGAGAACGGTAAAAGCAGACTGCTTTCTTCATGGCAATAAACGTTCGGGTTCCGTAAAATAATGGGAACATGTCGTTCTACTTAGCAAATGTCAGTTTCTTGAAAAGGGCCGTTTTCCCTGGAGTTATTGAGTGAAATCTACATCTTATGATTTGGAAACCTGGAACGAACTGCACTAATGAAAATTTGTGTTAATCTTGGAATGACAGCCCATCTACTGTAAACTAATATAATTGTGAATAATATTAAAATAGCTTTCCTTTGTAATACTAGCAGACATTTACCAATCAATAATAAAAACGTATCAATCAGAAGATAAAAAAGAGATTACCGTTTACGGATAGACCGCCTGTGTAGTCAAGGTTGTCAGAGTTCCTGGCTACAGATACAGAGGTCCCGGGTTCGATTCCCGGCGCTTACCAGTTTTTCTGAGAAGTAGTCGGTCTGAAATGGGGTCCACTCAACCTCGTGAGGATAATTGAGGAGTTATTTCAAGGAAATAGCGGCTCCTGTCTAGAAAACAGAGATTAACGGCCGTGGGGAATCCGTTGCGCTGGCCACGCGACACCCTCTATCCGCAAAAGTTGGCACTAACTACGCCGACAAGCGGCGGTCACTCGGTCGGTATAGTTCACTTGCGGGCTACAGGCCACGAAGTTGTTTTTTGTTTACCGTTTACGGATAATTTTTAAATATGAACAGTTTTAACCTATTTTGTCGTCATGACCGTGACTGTAGAGCTTAAGCTTACGAGATACTTACCAGTTGTAAAGTTAAGTTCCTTTTGCTGTTGAACCTTTCAAGATGGCCCCGAAAGCCGAAACATGTGAGGCCATATAAATAATTGGATTATTTAAAATAAATTTGTTTATGCTTGATTTCTTGTCTTTCATAGTGTAATGAGAGGATCATATTGTTCCAGACTCCTCGTGCATGTATCGGGGTGTGAGTGGTACAGAGGAATGTAAACTGCACGATGCTGAAAAGCTTGGACTTTATATCAACGTCACCTCAGGATGTGAGTATATGAAACTAGATATCAAGATAAATATACCAACTCACTCCACCCTACTGAACTCAACTGAAAGCGCTACATTCCACTCTACTCCTTATGTAACATCGGCAAGGACCGCATAGAAAACACCACTTCTAATTGTTATAGTTCAATTGTCGTGTAAATATGTTTGTCTGCGAAGCCTTTACTCAGTAACGGCTGCCGTATATTTGCATATTCCGCGCACGTTGCCTGGCAACGGGTCTACATGCTACAATATAATTCCTGATTCCTACATGACCGCAGTGACATGTATCCCGTCCTTTCGGTCAGTCCTACAGCGGGTACCATGCGGTGGGTCATGAGGCATAAAGAGCGTTGTTGAAACGGTAATGAAACGGGGTAGAGTTCTTAACCCCACACTCAACCCCCAACCTTGAGGACTAGGGACTGCAGTTATTCTGACCCCTATCCTTTGACCTGCCTGGCATGTTTGGCATACCAGGAGCTTACACCCCACTCCAGCCTAGGCCTCTGTGCGCAGACCTCTCCACGACAAGATGGTGGTCCTCGAAGAGGAGTATGTACAGTATACATACATACATAAATGGAGTATGTGATATTCTAACCAACGAGCTAGGAAAGTGCTGCATTGCAGGACTGTATTATACATCAAATGCTCAACTAGTGAAGCCGGATGCTCAAATACAAAACAGTAAACCCTCGCTGATCCTCTTATGCTTAATCCGCATGTCGGATAGTCCGGGTCTATATGTGAAAAATGCTGTTCACAGTTAAGGAGTGTTATGAACATCTAAGAATTGCGAGGGAAAGCCCAACTGAAGAATAGCAGCTGAAATCTGTTGAGACAAAATTTGACAGTTTCTTCAAACCTGCATTATTACGTTCAAAAACAAATACAGCTTCTCAGTCTTCTATACATGAATAAATGTGTATATCGTCGTGTCATTGGTTTTAAATAAAGACTCTACGATGAAATTTTTATATTTATTTTCATCAGCACTAGTTATTAAATTTTCCATTTGTTGGCTGAAACATGGACACTTAGGGCAGTAGATCAGAAACATCTGGAAAGTTTCGAAATGTGGTGTTGGAGAAGAATGGAGAAGATCAGTTGGACCGATTATGTGAGAAATGAAGAAGTGTTAATTAGAGTCAGTGAGCAGAGGAATATCCTACATGAAATAAGAAAACGGAAGGCTAATTGGATTGGTCATGTTTTACGCAGAAACTGCCTTCTAAAAGAAGCTATCGAAGGAAAGATAGATGGGCGGATAGAAGTGACAAGAAGACGAGGAAGAAGACGTAAGAAGATGCTGGATGACCTTGGGGACAGAAGAGGATACTGTCATTTGAAGGAGAAAGCTCTAGATCGCATTAATTGGAGGAATTGTTTTGAAAGAGACTGTGGACCTGTCGTCTTGACAGATTACTGATGATGATGATGATGATGTGTTCTAAGTGTTTTGTTATAGCTTAATCCGGATGTCCTCCCTCGTCCAATTAATCCGGATTACCAAGTATTTGCTTTATTCTCAAGAAGAGCCCTGCTTTACGGAATGAGCAAGTCATCATAAATTCTTTCCAAAACTTTTGTCTTACAAAATGAGGAAAATAGGTTTCCAAACTGACAAGTTTAGTTAGGCAAAAAAAATTAATTGAAAAAAAAGTAAAGCTATCCCCGTAACAGGCCGTGAAGACCCACAGGGTTGTGAGACGTCCCACATTATCTAGACAATCGGCTCATAGATGGCCGCACTTTACTCCCCAGGAAAATTATTTAATTAATTTCTGATACTCATTTCTGTTAGAGGCTGAGTAAACCCTAGGCCATAGTGCGGCCGTAAGGATTAGGTCAATTGAAACAAAAAATCCAATAACCTCATCGGGGCTTGAACCCGCGACCTTCCGGCTTGTAGCATAGTGCCTCAACCAACTACGCAACCGCGTGTCCCAAGTTTAGTTAGGTAGTTTAAATAATTTATTTTGCCCTTAAATACTGAAATATTTCACCTCTCTTTCAGGTCTAATGTTCGTCTGTGCCTTACTTAGTGGAGCTGTTTGGCATTTTGCTCGTGATCTGGACCTGTACAGCGACGAAGATGATGGTCTCGAAATGGCCGATTTTCCCAGAAGAAGGGATCCAAAGATCAGCTCGAGACATGCCACTCCTGCTGTAAAACGTCGCAAGGAGGATCCAGTCATGTCAGGAGAGGATGGTGTGACGCTGAGGAGAGAGGTAGAGCAAATGAGACAGCCAGAGGAACAGGAGTTCAGATTCAATCTTATGGATCTCAGTGATCACATGGAGGACAGCATGGAAACATCCTCTCCAAACAGACCGCTTAGTTTGTACTAGACTTACGGCAATACATGCAGGGTCTGTTAGGTTTTAAGATTAGGCTACTGTTCCTATGATAATATTAATAAAATTAATTTTGTATTTTATTTAATGACGTTGCCGGTAGTTCAGAATATATTTTCATGCATTTGAGTGATTCATTCGTGATTCGATTTATTGACCAATTAATCACTCACGACCCCTGACTATAATTTACGAATCACTGACACACACAGTCTATTACAGTGTCCACTAGCCGTTTCTTGGTAACGGATTTTAACACAGGAACTATAACAGTCTCACTGAATTAAACACTTCAAAATTTCACACATGAAGTCTTCACTTCGCAGCCGGAATTTAAACTGAGCGCTCTTCCAACTGACTGGCGGATATTTCACGTCAAGCACCTAGTCTTCTCTTCACCGCCTGACTATCAGCTGACTCAGTTATAAATTTCGTCTCGTTTATTACCTCTCGGCACGGGCCACATAGAAAACGCAGCTCTTCTATTGTTGTAGAGGCGTGTTTACGGCGCCATTACGCAGCAATTATCGCGGCGTGGATCACAGAGAACACAATTTCTCTGTTGCTGTACGACTGTTGCATGCATATCCATTACGACGGGAATGCGTTTACCGAGCCGTTGCCTTGAAACGGCGCGGATATATTTTCTTATCTCGCATTCGTTGCATAGCAACTATTCTACACGCTACGGTATAACTGGATGATAGTGAACGGTGAATTAGAAGCGGCGAGGAAGGAAGCCGTGACGGCTTAGTAAAATCCTGGCATTTGATTCGACGGATGTATTATAAATATCCCAGTAGAAATTCGAACTGGGTACCTCAGACATACAAGTCAGAAGTGTTAGTACCTGAGGCAGTTTTTTACCTTTACATGGTATCATAATCCAGAAAGCCACAATTTCAATTTTCACCACCGAGAAGACGTCAAGTCTTGTATTCTTCCTTAGCTTTGCCTGTCGGCCTATGTTATTCTGTGAATCACTAGCCCCCATTTCTGCATTTTTTGCGTGCAAGAGATAAGTAGAAGGTGGGCAAGAACAAGAACTAACCTCCTGCCTTCCTTTTACTCTAATTTAAATGTATGATACCACAAATAGAAATAAAACTTTAGTATGTATGTGTAACAAAGACAGTAAAACAATATAATTTGAGAGGCTGCGGTGCTGGTATTATAAATGGGAGTGGCTTATGAAGTGCTCTGTTGAGGTGGTCTCATATGATATGAAATACATACGAAATTTTATGACAATCGGTCTGGGAATTCAAGTAATATTACGGGGCTGTAATGTTGGTATTACTGATGGAGGAAATTTGTGACGTACCCCTTGAGATGACTTCATTGATATACATATCAAGTTTCATGAAGATTGGTACATGCGTTCAACCAATATTACGGTTTTGCGTCAGCAATTTGAGAGGCTGTAATGTTGGTATTACTGATGGGAGAGATTTATGAAGCCACTGAGATTATCTCTGGTGCCATGATGTATATAGTTGCGAAGTAGGTATTGAAATGTTGTAATGAGGGGATACTCCCAAACAAAAAAAAAAAACAACAACGTGATCTCATCAGCTTTCATTTATATTTTTAAAATAAATGTGGGCTAAAAATGGAACGACAAGTCGATTACCATCTCCAGTAAATGAAAATAATAATGGTTGTTGATCCACATTCGCAGATAATATATTTGGAAACCATGTTTATCCCCCACGAATAAACCTTTCCTCTTCTGTTTTACATTGCTTTACAGATTCAGAACACCTACAATAGACTTACATCTATTTAAGTATCCCTGTCGAATGTGTAAATAATATTTGTTTGATGAGATAATGACTGGAACTGCGCTCCAGCACCGCGAAGACGAAATTTAGTGCAAGAACTGCAATGCAATTTTCATACTTACAATGAAATAAATATTTGAATGTCGTTTTCTATTTGATTAGTTTCACGCAATGAAACGAAATGGTATTTTTAATAAATATAACTCTTTTATTATTAATATGCATATTTTATTAACATAAAACTATTCACAATAGCAGATTCAAACAATGGGTCTACATACCAGCTGTAAAACCATGCTTAATGTATATAAAAGTGTACCCCCCCTTCAGGTCTCTCTTTCTATAGTACAAGAATTATAATATCAAAGTCTTCTAGTAATGTGCACATAATGAATATGGGCATATGTAAGCATATGAAACATAATTCACACTTCAGACCATTGCAGTTAAATCTGTGAGTTGGAAATTTAAGAAAAATATAAACATATTAAAGGACCAAAATTATGTTTCTCGGTAAAAGCTGTCTAGTATTTACTTAAAAGCTTGACATAAATGAAGCATAAAACACTGCATGTAGAGTAAATCTGACGCAGCCTACTGATAAAACACTTTTAACAAATCATATGCGAATCTCCTGTAACATTATGATTGTATTCCATAAAGTGACATGTCATGCATTTCGCACTGTGCGTGTTAGCTGAACGGGAAGTCCTCTCCAGTGAGTAATAAATGATAATGATAATATAATAATATGATATAATGAAGATAAAGTTATTTCGTGAGAAGCTTCATCATTTTTACACTTCACACATTTTTTTTCTTTTTCACTGGCTCTACAGCCCCCTTGAGCCTTGGCCTCTGAGTTCTTTAGTTTCATGATCATTTTACAGACGGTAGGACTCCTTGGACGAGTGATCAGTTCGTCGCAAAGCCTCTACCTAAACACAGGGCAACACAAACACAGAATAAACACATGCACATACATAACATTCATGCCTTATGTGGGATACGAACATAGGATCCCGGTTTCCGAGTGAGCGAAGACAGTACATGCCTTAGACCGCTCGGCTGCTGTGACCGGCAGTGTATAAGAATATATAAGAATTCAATTCGTACCTCACAGGAAACAGAACCGAACCCACGATCCCGGTTTCCAAGCGAGCGAAGACAATGCATGCCTTAGACCGCTCGGCTACCGTGACCGGCACATAATATTATTACGGTCACTAAATCAAGGAGGATATGATGAGTGAAATATTTAATAAAGCATGAGGAAATGCGTTGAAAATATTATTCTCAAACCCTGAATGGAAAAAATGACTTTGGAGGTGCAGGAAGGTAAAATTGTAGTGGATCTGACAGACAAATTGCGTGAAGGCGTTAATAGAGGGCTTTTGTGAGGGGGTTGATGAACTTTCAGATTTCATTATCAACACAGAAACTATCATATTTTAAAATGAGACCATCCACCGTGGATTCTGTCGATGGTAATATTGTCCCTCTGTGACTGAACGCCGCTTAATAGGTAGGTTTGAATTTTTGCCGGGTCATCAGCTATCGTGTCTGATGTGTTCGTGGCGTTCTTCTGTTCCTTCAGGCAAATTCCTTTAGAATACCTCAAATCAAGACCACAGCCGTTTCCTTCTGCATCCGTTCCGTTTCACTGTTCATTAGATTATACCATCTTTCAAGGCTGTATATTGTCAGACAGGCCTACTGACAAATAAACGAAGAAATATTACTATTTATGTGGAATGAACCGGTGTTGGCATAATTTTGGGTTGTATTCCAATTGCCTCGACGGACGGAAGAAAACCACGATAACGTGTATCGCAATAGCCGATCTCCGGACCTAGATTTGAACCCCGACACCTCCGAAATACGAAGCAAGAGTATCGCTCACTCAACTGCAATGTTAGTTCTGCCTATTATTATTATTATTATTATTATTATTATTATTATTATTATTATTATTATTATTATTATTATTATCATCATCATCATCATCATCATCATCATCATACACGTAACATACCGTAAAACAACTAAAACCAATTTATTTAGAGAATAAGAGTTGTACTATAATTTTGAGTCATCTTAATCATGAAGATGATGTTCATATATATATATAGATATTTGCTTTATGTACTGACAGCATTGAGGAACCGGTATAGCGATTGGCTACGGGCTGGACGACCTAGGGATCGGAGTTCGAGTCTCGGTAGGGTCAAGAATTTTTCTCATCTCCACGACCGACTCTGGGCCCCACCCAGCCTCCTCTCTAATGAGTACCGGGACAACTTTACCTTTGAATGAATGTATAAGGGGTAGGCCTTCTTGGCCCTTGAACCGCGACTCAGGCTTCCGTAATAGTGCTACTACTACATAGTTCTGTATATGCCGTCAGATGTCAGGCGAATCCAGTATGACTTTAAACGTATCTCGATATTCTGAAGCGACTGCAATCGACCATCACTCATTCGACCACTGATCAGTCGTTGGCGCGGAAGTGTCGTGAAGGAAGTTTTCAAAGTGAAGTGAAATCGTTCAGGATGAAAATAGTGTGACTTTAATGGTGTATTTAGTGATGAAGATAACAAAAGTGTTATAAGCCTGATGCCTTCGTTGGTTAAGAAAGTACAGGTAAGCTTAGTCTAGTTCATAACCAAACTTTTGTTCATTACTGAGTACTCAAGATGCAGGCATGCAGAGCTTCAGAATTGCTTACTTTTTACTTTCTCCTGCACCTCAGCCATTCGAAGTCCAAGTATTTTGCGTAACATTTTCTCCTCTGAAATTCTCTCACTCAATATTCTTCACCGAGAATGACAAAATCAAGTTTTACACCTGTCCATGAGCAGAGGTTGCAGTATGGTTTTTGGTCTAGGTTGAATACTAGAAATTCTCCGAGTTTAAACTTCAGTTAACAACATCATAAATATAATTTCGATTTTCATTTCATGCATCCTGTTGTGTTATAATATACAATTTATTTATTAAATCGATCACAACACAACTATATTTAGGTCAGTGCCTAGTTTGGCTCTGCTACATGTTTCGGCTATTAAAAGCCACCATCAGGCATAACATACATGGCTAACATACATACATACACCACTGAACTGCAGTACTAATAAAATTGGATACAATAATATTAATTATATAATAAAATACTTGGCGTAAAAGTACACTAAATTAGACTATATAAAACGAAAGTTATAGTATAAAACAACATTAAAATTCTCCAAGTGATGCTTGGCACTGACCTTAATGTAGTTCTATTGTGACGGTTTTAATAAAGAAATTGTATAATTTTGATTTGTTATTGTCTCTTCAACGTTCTTGAAATTGGTGTATTTTAAGTGTCATTATTGCGTTTGTTTGTTTTATATGCACAATGCGCAAAAAAAAAAAAGAATGCATATAGGGATGATCATCTTTGTCCGCCTGACTCATGACCGCATGTTTGAACTCAACCACTGGACGAATATTGATGAAATTTGTTATGAAAATTATGTCATTGCTGACCTCCCCAAATTTATAATTTCTGTGTTCCTGTTATCGGTAAAAAACAAAAATCGAGGCGCCCCACTACCGAAGTTCGGGGACACCAATGATCACATATAAATAATAATAATGGCAGCGTGAATTTTTAAGTCTGCGAAATATATGCTTCCATGCAATCCAATGCGAATTCAGAATGAATAAGATGCAGACTTCACTTTCAATTGTTTTATATTAAGATATTTACCTGATTTTTGGTGAGAATATATGAACATATCTCCTAATTTTTTCTATGTATATTTCTTGGCCAATGCCCTTGCTTTCTTCTGATAAAATTTCTATATTCTTTATAGCTCCAGCCTAATACACTAACAACATCAACACATACTTGTAGCTAATATGTTTCGTACAGTTCCAATCCGTTCATATTTTCTTGGACTTTTCTAGAAGCATATTCCATAACGAATAAAAAATATGGAGGATAAGCCAAGTGAAGGAAATTTTGTGGTATTGACATGAATTTATCATTCTGCAGCTTCTCTTTACACACATTCCACGAGGAACTTAAACATTTTGTTCTTTCCCGAATATTATTCAAGAAATTAAGTCAAGAACGATGAGAACAAACAGGAAATTCACACAAAATTTATAACTTCAAACATGAACTGAATAAGAGTCACTTGACACCTAGGTATAATGTAAAAGAAGGTAAAATTTGTCCCTGTGCTAAATAAATTAAGCAACACGGCATTAAGACGTATGGGAAATGGAGGTATAGCTCCATCATTCTTGACCTAGGCGCTAGATGGAGGTGGTGGTCAGCTTCATGCCCCGGCCGCTTTATCCCTGGGGAAATATCCCTCGGTACATATTGTATAGGAAGTTTGGTGGGCCCCAGAGCCGGTCTGGACGCTGTGGAGGAGAGAAAATCTCTTGCCCTTGACGGGAAATGAACCCCGGGCGTACAGCCCGTAGTCCATCGCTATAGCGACTGAGCTCTCAGAACTAGGTATAGAAGGATAGATAATATTAGAACGAATCTTAGAGCGACTGAGTAGGGAGATATAAACCGAGCTAAGTTAAATAAGGATATTAGTTTCTTCTTTAAAAGCAGCGATGAATAATCTGGTTCTCTAAATGAAGACAGTGCAAACGAAAGCTAACCCAGAGGTTCCAAATGGAAATATAGAAGTTTACAAGGTCAGCAAAGTGACACAAGTGGCATTACGTGTACGTAAATAAGGATTTCAAAATTTTGTCCCGTGCCAAGGCGTTCTAACCTCGACCGGCGATCCTGTGTTAATGACCCTGATTTATCGTATTTTTCATGATTTTCTCCGTCGAACATTTTAAGCATGTTTAACGTTGTATACTAGTATTCATGAGGTAATCGGTTTGAATCTCGGTCTATGTCCTGATGGCCATTATTGATGATTTTCCTCAGTCTCTTCTGGCGATTACAGGAACAGTACCTCGAATTTTTCTATGAGCAATTTTCCGCCAAATTCCTTATATACAATTCATTATTTCCCCATCTCATTCCAGTCTGTGTTTAGGAAATGAATTTTTTTTTCCTTGGCACTAAAGCCCCAGTGGGCCTAGGCCTACCTCCATGAACTTCTCCGTTCACTTCGGTTTTTCTAGATCTTACACATTCGGTAGGACTCCTTGGGCGGGTGATCAGCTCGTCGCAAGGCCTCTATCTGTACATAAACACAGAAAAACGACAACACACACACACTAAACATCCATGCCCTGAGTAGGATTCGAACCTACGATCCCGGTTTCTAAGCGAGCGAAGACAGTGCATGCCTTAGACCGCTCGGCTACCGTGACCGGCTTAGCAAATGAAGTGGTATAATTATATAATTAAAGAGCAATCTCAGTTGCTCCCCCACGCCACTCCACCCCCAACCCCCCAAAAAATGTTGGGACAGTATTTTAAAATGGACCAGCAATGCTTAGTCCCGAAGTATGTCTACATCATACATAATCACCTCATATTTCATTCAAAACTAAATCGCCTATACAGTAGAAATAGCGTCATCAAATAATCTTGACGTCATGTTTTAGTGAAATGCTATAGGAAATTCGCACATGAATAATTCTTTCCACCCCATTGTTGATCACTTTCAAGGGTGAGGTCTGTCAGTTTTGTTTCCAAAAAATCATGTCTGCCTTATGACGTCTTAGTGTATTAATGTAAGAACTTTTAACGGTGGTGTGTGCTTTCCATTATGATCGACATCCCAGAAATATTTTAAATTAAGAGGATTAAGAATAGGTTATATATCCGTCAACACAGCAATTAAATAAGTAACTAATTTCATATTTGTTACAAGTGAGTTTAGTTAACTTACGCTAGAGCTACTCAACATGTTTCGGCTGGAAAGGGGAAAGCGTTCCCTGAAGTCTCAGATGACACAAATGTGGACGTGAGTTATTTATTTGATTGTTATGTTGACGGATATATGAAATAACTATATATTGATAAACAAAACAGGATGCATCCCCTGAAGATTACGTATAGGCTAATTTATGAGAAATTTTCCTCGAAATGTGGTCCACAAGACGATATTCTAAATTAATTACACAGATTATAGATAGCAAAGGATAACATTCCACAGTTAACTGACGGGCGTGTAGTTCCAACACACTAGTGGAGAACACACTAAGAGAGGCCTATTCTATAACTGCAAAGTCTAGTGAATTTTTAGTAATAAATTTCGAATTCTCTGTTTCGAGATATCTTAAGAAGTATTTTGTAATTTTGTTACATTATATATAATCCTTTCTTTAGACATGTGTGTGGTTACTGTACTGTTAATTTCAAATGTTCATATCTTGTTAAGACGTTGAATAATAGTATCTTGCAGTAGGATGAACCATTCAGTTGATAAGTAGTATCTTTAAAAACTTTTGTCGAAAGAGAAGTTGGTTCATATTCGCTGAAGGTGTTCATATTCGCTTCTCACAACTCATATATGTAATATACATTTCATTATCTTCCTTTTCCATTTCAATTCATTTCAATTTCATTCGCAGTAAAAGGGGCACACAACCTATGCAACTTTTAAATTATTTGATTCATTCGAAATAGCCACGCGTATACGCAAACAACTTACTTAAAATAGGAAGAGCTTTGAACCAAAACTTACTGTCCGGAGTTTGTCACATTAATTACAAATTCTGACTTGTCGTGGCAAACTTCAGTCATCAATTACTATTTTCTCTTGCGTTTCTTCAATTTCTTTAAGTTCAACTTCCTCATCAAATATCTTCAGATTCTTCGAATAATACCACACAGCGGCATCAAAGGCTGTTCCTATAGCAACGAAAGCTGTGGACAACAGCGCATTGTTAGTACATGTTAATTGTTATATGTTTATTGCTGTAAATAACTGAAACAGATGTGTGCATTAACTAACTCCAAGGAACAGACACTTTCTTGCGGAGCTGCTAGTTCGTAGTTAAGTACGTAATGCGTCGTCTTTTATGTAATCCGGAAGTTTGTTACTTTGTCAAAGTTATTTCCTCTTTAATATCAATTCTCAGCCATTTTAATCTAAACCACACCTTCGTACCCTCTTTTGAAGGCCTATTTTAATATTGTGTTCTATTGTTATAATTATTTGTTGTCTTTTTCGGCTCGTTTCTTATACATTTTCAGTCCACGTGTGATTTAACTCGACGAAAATGGGGGAATTTACATTAAATACTCTCTGTCAGGTTTCATACTGATTAATTTCGGTGACTCTGCTTTGCATATCGTTCAAATCGAACTTAAATATTATCTCACCATACACACGATTTAGACATTAAAAAACTGTCTGATTATGGGTTACTAATTTTATTTGAAACACTGTTCAGTGCCACAAATATGTAGGCCTAGCGAAATACAAGGAATAATAATTTCTTACTCTATTTTGCCATGAGCTTTGAAAGAATAAATTTGTGTCTGAAATGAACACCATTAACACATATTGACTTAAATTCACGAAGAACGTGTTATAAAATTAGTGGTTTACTAACTGCAATACATAGGCTTTCGCCGCACTCGATCCGAAGTGATTTCCAAGGTTTCGTTTCCGGAAAGACTTGTCAGAGCCATCTACCTCAGGCACAAGAATATTTAATTTCGCTCTATAGACAAGCGTATTTCTGAACCCACATATTTCAATGCAAAAACATGAATATATCCTCGGAAATGCCGGTATCCACACACAAGTACCTGATGTCGCAACCCAGACGGTCACAATCTTAATGAATATAAAAGTTAACCCGTTATTTTATTCCCATATGTATACAACATCCCTCCCTGGAAATTTGCATGTTAATCCTGTGTTGAGCTAGACATGATAATGGAACACAAGATAACTTGTAATTCATACATCTATTCCTTATTACCTCTGTCAAAAATTTGTCTATTTCTGTGTGTTAAAAATTTTCAGAGCTAATTTCTGTCAAAAATCAAAGAAGACGAAATAAGTAAATAAACTATGTAAGATTTGAGGCTTTCACGGCGGTGACTATGAAGAAAGCAATCTTCTGGGATTTGGCACCGTGTGTATAATTGGTGTTAACCGACGTTTCGGAGGAACGTATCGCCTCCATCTTCAGGGTAGAAGAAAAAATATAAGAAATCTGCAAGCGAAGAGACTGTGAGAAACGGTAAAAGCAGACATGTGGTTAACACCACATATACACGGTGCCAAATCCCAGGAGACTGTTTTCTTCAAGAAAATAAACTGTTTATTATACGGAATAAATACGCATTATGACTATAGAGCAAAGAACACATTCGACAATGTTGTACTGTCAATATGATTATAATTCGAATCTCCACTCTGACACAGTCTACCCTTCTCGCCAATTGTTTTCCTCAGTCTCCGCAGGCGAATGCTGAGTCAGTATGTTAATAGAGGCAACGTCTTTTTTGTATATACCCTCTCAGATCCGTCATTCAAAACATGATGTAATATGATGATATGCAGCCGAAGTAATAGAAAAGACACGTTAAACGCCGCAAGACTCAGTCAGTCCACCCTAGTACAACTTTCTGATCGTCCCCTTCCATTTTGTATATTTTGTCAGGGAAAGAATCGGAAGTTACTCCGTGTTCAAATGTTACTACTTACTGGCAGCTGTAAAGTTGAGGACGTATCTGAGGGATTCCCCGTCGTAGAGCCAACAGTTCCCTGTGCCAGAACACGTCTTACCCCACACCAGGCATGTCTTATCTGTAAAAGAAAATATTTGGGGGGAAAATGTGAAGTTACTCCGATACGGAAAAGTAAAAATATTGTTTAAATTACTGTTTTTTATTGCTAGTGGGGTGGGACTAAGTCCCCTTGTACTGCGGCAATTTCTGGAGGTGAGGGTGATTGTGGAGCAATTGGTGGAATGAAGATTGGCAGGGGAAACCGAAGTACTCGGAGAAAACTTGCCCCAGCGCCACTTTGTCCACCACAAATCCCACTTGACTAGACCCCGGGATCGAACCCGGGCCGCCGCGATGGGAAGCCAGCGACTAACCGCTTGGGCTTAAACTACTGTTAGTGTTACATAAAAGAAAAAAGTACTTAGACATCTATCTTATAGGATGGAACGCCATATAGTCTGGTAAAACTCAACAGACTTTTCGTACGAACATGTCGCCTCCATCCGCTGCCTGTTTCTTGCTGGTTTATTGCTTGGCCTAATTTTTGACCCTGAAGATGTCCCTCCAAAACTCGATGGCTGGCTCTTTTGAAGAGCTTCGGCTTCCATAAAGATCTAGGAATTATTAACGGACTGAACAACTATCAGCTTATCGGGCATAATTGTTCCATGAAGTTAGTTACATTTCTGTGTTGAGACAACGCATACCGACAAATATTGTTGCGTACCACCAACCTTGTCATAAGTCAAAAACCGCACAAATGTGGGTGCATTTTATATTTCGACCTTGGGGCTAAATCCTGGCACGAGTGTACTGGTCTTAAATTGGTGCAGATATATTGCACATACTTTCCCTTACACGACTTATCCTGATGACGTCATCTAGGAAATAATGGTCTAACTTGTTCGGTACACCATACATACATACATATACATACACACATACATACATACACACACATACATACACTCATACACACACATTCTTACACACACACATACATACATACATATATACTGCATTCGAACCCCACTTTTTCGCATTCACGGGCGTCTAAAATGTGTATTTCCGATAGAATCCTGACGTGGATTTCTCCACGATTATAGTACTTCCTCACATACGTACATGCTGGCTATATCAGAACGTAACAATGCCATCCTTATTTTGAACATAATGAAGATTTCGGACAGACTGATTGCTGAAAATGTTTAGATTGNTACACACACATACATACATACACACATACACACATACATACATACACATACACACACATACATACACATACACACACATACACACATACATACACACATACATACTTACACACATACATACACACATACATACATACATACATACACACACATACATACATACATACATACACACATACACACATATATACATACACATACACACATACACACACATACACACATACATACATACACATACACACATACACACACATACATACATACATATATACTGCATTCGAACCCCACTTTTTCGCATTCACGGGCGTCTAAAATGTGTATTTCCGATAGAATCCTGACGTGGATTTCTCCACGATTATAGTACTTCCTCACATACGTACATGCTGGCTATATCAGAACGTAACAATGCCATCCTTATTTTGAACATAATGAAGATTTCGGACAGACTGATTGCTGAAAATGTTTAGATTGTGTCTTTAAAACTATCCGCTAATGTTGATATGCATAAACCCCTGGAAATTATGAAACGGAGAAGTTACTAATTTGTGTAATTATTTATTTATAAATTCTAAGGGCCTGTGTATACAAGTCGAAGCACTTTAAGTATACTCTGATTGGTTTGATACAGCTTACCGTATTTTCAATAAGGGTCTTAGGTGGATGGAACTGGCTCAGAATCTTATGTGGTACAGAGCTTTATATTGCTTTAAAACTTTAGAACCTCAGGCTGTGCTAATTCAAATTTAGTAATATCGTTAATTGAGTTTCTAAAGAACAGTTGTAAGTTTTAGCAATGTTTCAAAGAATGTATTAGTGTCCTTATGTTAATAATTTGTATTTATTATGATGATGAGACATGTACACAAATATGTTATTTTATTTCTTACACGTTTGTAGGTGCATTGGCATCCTTACCTAAAATAATTCCAAAAAGTATGGGCGACGGGATGAAAGCGCAGAGGCTTCCCATTGTCATACCGAATCCCATGGCTATTGGCTTATCCTTCTCTTCAACACACCTGTGAAACATATGCAACATTCTATTATACGTGTATACATAATACATTCCTACAGTTCTTTATCTCATTCTCCTCCTATTTCTTTCCACTGTATCTGAATATACATACAATGCCAACGGGGATATACATATATTCAAATAATTCTCACAACGAATTTACTTACTTACTTACTCATGGAGCTGAGCCCTTCTTGAGGAGCCGCCAATTTTGCAGCTACTCAAGAATTTCCCAGCATTTTATGGAACCCGAAGGTTCATCACCGTGTTCACAAGAGCCCTCCACTGGTCCTTATCCTGAGCCGGATCAATGCAATTCATACCATACCATCCTATCTCTCGAAGATCCATTCTAATATTGTTCACCCACCTACACCTTGATCTTCCCTGTGGTCTCTTTCCTTCTGGCTTTCCCACCAATATCCTATATGCATTCCTCTTCTCCCCACATACATGTTACATACTCTGCCCATCTCATCCTCCTTGACTTGATCATTCTAATTATACTTGGAGAAGAGTACAAGTTATGAAGCTCCTCATTGTTCAGTTTTCTCCAACCTCCTGTCACTTCATCTCTCTTCGGTCAAAATATTCTCATCAGCTCCCTGTTCTCAATCACCTTCAGTCTATGTCCCTCCCTTAATGTCAGAGACCAAGTTTCACACCCATACAGAACCATAAGAAAAAGTATAGTTTTGTATATTCTAATTTTTATGTTTTTGGACAACAGACGAGAAGACAAAATGTTCTGCACTGAATGATAGCAAACATTGCCCGGGTTCACTCGCCGCTTAATTACTAATTTTATTATTTCCGTGCCGTTGTTTTAAAATAACCAGACAAAACCTTGTATTGTCTCTAGTTTGCACTATAGGCCCTAATTATATAAGGCAGTGTATTGTATGTCGGCATGGAATTGTCTGTGCTCTCTGTGAGCATCTAGTATTTTTTTTTAGTTCTAGTGGGGTGGGACTAAGTCCCTTGTAGGGCCGCGCCATAGCTCAAGCGCTTAGTCGCTGGCTTCCCACCGCGGCGGCCCGTGTTCGATCCCGGGTCTGGTCAAGTGGGATTTGTGGCGGGCAAAGTGGCTCTGGGGCAGGGTTTTCCGAGTACTTCGGTTTCCCCTGCCAATCTTCATTCCACCAATTGCTCCACAATCACCCTCACCTATCATCTGGGGCTGGTACAATAGGCCAGAAGGGACCGCAGTACAAGGCACTTAGTCCCACCCCACTAGCAATAAAAAAACTAAACCGGAAACGAAACTGACAAGATATTAGTCACATTGAAGTCACGAAATGTAATATTATATTCTAAGTTATAAAAGTGTATCTCATATTAACGCTAAACCCAATGTTACTTCTGATTTCCGTTAATCCTATAAAATGGCCGCGACGCGGAGCTATGCCACTTTTGAATTTTAGTTTAAAACATGATATTCTGCAGTCGATACATCATCGTCAATTTTCAGGTATCGTAGGAGATTGGCTAATACGACCAAGTAGGCTCACAGGAGTGGAGTACCTATTTTTTTGTTAAATATTTTACCGCAGTTCCAGCAAGTTGAACTTGTACGAAAACGAAATTGCACGTGGTTCATGCATGATGGACCTCCGGATCATGTTCTCATTCGTGTTACACCACACATAAATCAAGTCTTCGGTGAAAAATGGATACGTCGGGGTTGGTTATTTCCATGGCCTTCACGCTCACCGGACTTCAATCGAATGGATTTCTTACTGCGATTCAGAAAAACTTCCGATATCTTACCAGGATGTAATTCTCTAACTTCGTAAAATTCGAAGGAGCCATTGCTTCGAAACGCGACATTATTTGACGCACGTGCCTACAGACTCTTTTCATAGTTTAAATGTGTTAATCACGTCGCAAAATTTGTCGAAATATTATCCGTTCACTCTCTACATAAAACCTAATGTAACTTCCGCTACATGCCAACTGCAACGAGTTCACGGGAATGCCGATGGAAGCGCCACTTCTCGGCTAGAATATATGCTCACAGCAGAGGCCGATACCCAGCTCGCGAATGCTGCGGCAGATGGCAGAATCATCTTTTGGCCGGTAGTCTCCCATTTGCGCTCGGACATCGCTTGGCTTCATTATCTCCATACATTCAGGGACGTAAAACCTGTTAAATCGACCTTGTAAGATGATTATTTTGATAATAAAGCAACTAAACAGGGCCATACATAGAAGAACGAATTCAAACAGACCAGTGGACGAAACACATTTACATACAAACCCTAGCTGTACCATAATAGGTTTATTTTTACGAATTGTCAGATTTCATTTAAAGACGTTTCGGAATCAATGGTTTAGAAAGCTTCACTTAAACGCTGAACTAATAGTAAACCCGATATTCCGCTGTTATATCTAGGACAGCGGATCTTGTCCCGGTGCGGAAATACTGGAAAGGAAATGCTGACACATGAGTCTGTATCCTATCTTACAAACAGGGACGTGTGTCTAGCAGCCTGTGGGACGTCAGAAGGAAAAGTAACGCATTATTTTTCAAGCGTTGACACGTGTCCTTTGAAAAGGAAAAGGACGCGGGGACTGGATCGACTGCTCACGTTTGAGAAGACTGACTCTTCTTTAACAATTCTTCATCAGTTGCATAGTTCATATAGCGGGAATGCCAGTGATTAATTGCGAAAGTTAAATTAATGTCTGTGGAAAGAGATGACCGCCGTCCATTTTAAGGAGCTTTTATTTTACCTTCCTGAGAATCTCGAATGTCAATAAGGATCTATTATCTTTTATTCAGTGTTCGAACCTGAGTTACTCCTAAATGAAACAAGAATGGGTGCCAGAACACCTATGACCGGTAAGACTTTTCGACAGCGAATGTTACCCAATTAGAAATCCGTTATTACCTGACAGATAGCAGGAAGTTTGACGCTCTCCCTGACGACCCAGAGAATTTCAGAAGACACACCACAGCCAAGAAGATGAAGAACTTCTTGGAGCAGTCGATGGGACAGGATCCGGAAAGCGTGATTCCTCCTAGAAACTTGGATGTAGGGGTCTCTGGCAGGGATGAGTCTTCAGGGACGAGCCATTCCGGACTGCCGCTTGCCGCGGAAGGCTTCACACACTTGCAGTCCGTGAATATCTGAAGAGGAAACAGTAAATTGCTTGCGAGACGTGAGATTCTCGTGATAAGTAATTGCAATTTTCTGAGATATGACTCCGTGTTGTTTCGTGAAGAGATATCAGAATTTTGAAGGATCCTGCTGCCATTTGTACCCGAACTGAATCACATCCCAGAAGACCATAATCTTCACAGTAAACTTATTGATAGTACGTACACGGATAATGAAATTTTCTCAAAACTATGTTAAACATTAACGGGACTATACAAGTATTCCGAAAATGATTTATATATAGGCCTAACTATGGCCTGCCTAAGTAATTGATTAACTGATTATCTGATTGGGTAACATACTAATTTGCTGTCTAATGGATTAAATTAATATCTCATTATTTGTAATTCTGATAATTAAATGGTAGGTGCCATTGACTGACTCGCCAAGTCACTTATTAAAATTGTCTAGATGTCTAATGCCTTGGTCATATAACTGATGAATTCAGTTGTTGAGCTTCTTACTAACTCGTTAACTAACTTATTAACATTTGGATTCGTCCACTGAATGATATAATTGACTGACAGATTTGTAAATGAATAATTATTTGACTTATTATAGCTAATACCTAATTAATTGACTTATTAAGTAACCAGTATCTTAGTTAGGTAACCAATAAATTGACTAATTCGCTGACTTCATATCTGACTAACCAACCACTTACATAGTAAAATATCTTCGCAAAAGCATAGGTTTGTTCAGCGGATGGAGAAATTTCATGCTTTTATGGTACTGGGATTATGTGAGAAACTTCACATATTCTATTTTAAGACACGGTTTAGTGTTATCATCCCGTTTACTTCTACGTCTCTAATGTACCAAACTCTCACGGCGTTTTCGACCCAAAACTGAGATGTACATTTCTTGCGTATCATATGTCTTATCTGTCTCGACCATCGGTTCCTGCAGGTACAAGATTTTTCTCTTCTACATAGCGTTTAGACTGGCTCTGGGGCCCACCCAGCCTCCAATCAAATGAGTATCAGGGGCTGTTTCCCCGGGGGTAAAGCGGCAGGGGTGTGAAGCTGACCACTCACCTCTATCTAGTGCCGAGGTCAAGAACGGTGGAGCTGTACCTTCACTCCCATATACCTCTTCATGGCTTAATGTTTAATTAATTAATTAAGGACAGTGACAACTTTAACTTTATATAGTATATAGAGAAAAGTAAACAAATATTATGTACACATATTGTAATTCTGACATTTTAAAAGGCGGATCCTTAATATACGTATTCATTATTCTGTTTTAAGTTACTATTTTCCTCCTTAGACTCGAGACTCTAGATTCAGTTTAATGAAGGCCTTGACATATTGAGAAGATGAATAAGAGTTTAGTAATTTTGTTCGAAATAATTACTAATAATTATAGTAATGTATGTCTATGTTGTATGTTCAGCCAGCAGGATTAATTGGTACATATTTAACAGATTTAGCAATTAGAGAATTTTTCTCTCAGAATTAATCCTGTTCGGGCCGAATATAGAAAGGGAATTATTACACAATGGCTAGAAATTGATGGAGATGTTAGGGCTTACACGGCTCTTCTCTTTAATCTACATTATGCACAGAAATAATTTCACCTTGCTCCCATTGTTATACTGCTGTTGTCTGCAACCCGCGTGGCACGGCGAAATGAAGGTGGTTCTGCCGTCTTCCGAACAAACCGGGGAGTACTTAACGTAGTCACAGTTGCAGCCCGCATTACACGACTGGTCTGTAGCGAGTCTGCGCAGAACAAATGTTTCCATAGCACACAGTCTACTGTTAAAACACGATAGGTACTTAAGTCGTAAGGTGTTAAGTTTGTCTACGTTTACGGAGTATTTTTACAAAATTATGACATCGTGTGATACCCTGAACAAGTAAATGTGGTTTACACATTCATACTTTATTCTTGCAACAAGAATTTCCCCTTTATGCCTGCATAGATAATGAATATAATTCTAAAAGTGTATCAACGTGTTTTATGCCAATAGCCTAATTCGGTACAACGCAAGCGTAGCATTGTCCAGCCCATAAGTCCACCGTCTGCCTAAACACGGCGTGCTGTAAATTGTTTCTTTTTACGAACTCCATCACAGAATTGTGCTCTTCCATCCCCTGAACACTCTAAACACTACCTGGCTGATTTCATCAAATACAATTGGAAGCCATTTTATTTTGGAAGAGTTTAATGCCTGGTCTTAAAAAATAACAACAAGGCAGCCATGTGAACTTTTGAGATTAATACTCGTATGTGTGATTGGCCGCGAGTTACTTGTGGGGTGGGGCCGCGACGTAGCTCAAGCGGTTACTCGCTGGTTTCCCACCGCGGCGGCCCGGGTTCGATCCCGGATCCGGTCAAGTGGGATTTGTGGTGGACAAAGTGGCTCTGGGGCAGGTTTTCTCCGAGTACTTCGGTTTCCCCTGCCAATCTTCATTCCACCAATTGCTCCACAATCACCCTCACCTATCATCTGGGGCTGGTACAGTAGGCCAGAAGTGGCCGCAGTACAAGGGACTTAGTCCCACCCCACTAGCAATAAAAAAATACTTGTGGGGTCGTTAAGATATTTTGATTAATTCTGGTTAGTTTATGATTATCAATAAACCAAAATGCCGGGATTGCTCTTTCAGTAAAGTGTGGGGCGCAGTTCTACTGGGTTTGATTCACACTAGCAACCTTGAATTTTCTCTTAGTCAGCACGTCCAGACGTGCTAGCCTCATGTCTGAAGGACGAGAGTGTCGTTTGTCTTAAAGTGGTCAGAGTGTGGAGCAAGTTCTCCAGACGAATGCCAGGATGGTGCAGTAAAATTGGCCAAAACAGATTCTAAATAATCACCCGTATAAAATTCATGACCAAATCCTCTTGTAGTTCGAAACTATGTACGTAATCAGTACGTTAGAAGGAATAGTTAAGTAGCCTGGTGTGAGTATGCAATAAACCAGGTTTCCTTTACCCTTTATGACAATTTTGCTTTTCGTGTGAAGGTAGTGCATTGCCATTGCATTCTAATGAATAATAGTCGTGCATTTTTCTATCTATCTACCTACCTACTTGTCCCTTACCTATCTACCTACCTGTCTGTCCATCAATCTATCTATTTATCTATCTATCTATTCCTGTTCCTCCAACTTTGAGCATGTCTTGAGTGGGATTCGAACCAACGATACCAGTGTTCGAGCGGGCGAAGTAATTTTATGCCTTAAATTGCACGACCATTCTGATCGGCGTGTTTCTAATCAAGAAAATAAAATTAAACCTACTTACTCTCCGTTTGATAAAAGGGCTCCATGGTTGTCACTAGCCGGGCACCCCAGAAATGCGTAAGATATAATCCCGAGTACAGAGATGACGCCCACTATAACATTCCATGCTGCTAGGTACCTGGCACGTGGTTTGTACTTGGAAATGATCAGACCTGACAGCAGGATTCCGAAGGCTGAGAAAACTAGGCCAACGGTACCTGAAAGAAAGATGAGAAATATGAGATGATTTTTCCCATGAAAAATTTTGAAATAAACCTAAAATATCTATGCATATACGTATATGGGGATATAGACCGTAGATTGAAGAAAATATAAGGAAATAAATCCTACTGACATTTTAAAAAACATGTCAAATGAAGACTGACAGAATCTGGATGAAGATACCTGGACTAACCAAATGTCATGGAGTAGGGGAGCGAGAAATTATAAAATTGAAAAATTTTCGTCGAGAACATGACACCAAAAATTTATCATAGCAAGTTTACGAGTATAGACTACTCAAAAAATTTAATACGAACAGCTCGTAGAAAGAAAGGACTCAGATAATCAACGTTTGAAAATGGAAAAAAGTAAGAAACTTGATGTGTTTAAAATTATAAATGTTAAAATAACAAAATTTCGAAAGAACATTTACGACAAAAAGTAATAAATGCACACGAAGTAGGAAAAAAACTCCGTTGCTTGATTTCGGAAGCGTACTATACCGACCGAGCGACCGCCTTTGTCGGCGAAGTTAGTGTCAACTTTAGCGGATAGAGGGTGTCGCGTGGTCAGCGAAACGAATCCCCACGGCCGATAATTTCGGTTTTCTAGACAGGAGCCGCTATTTCCTTGAAATACCTCCTCAATTACCCTCACGAGAGTGAGTGGACCCCGTTCCAAACCCACTACATCTTAGCAAATCTGGTAGCGCCGGGAATCAAAACCGGGACCTCTGGATCAGTAGCCAGGAACTCTGACCACTAGACAACGGAGGAGGTCTCACACGAAGTAATCACCCACAATTTAAAATAGCAAGTAATTAACTAGTAAATCTACCATACACATTTAATATTCGTCAGAAAACACTAAGACACAAATCAATTATGAGATTTATCAATGAAATTTCCAAGACGACAAGACCAGAAGACGAGGAAGAAGACGTAAGAAGATGCTGGATGACCTTGGGTACAGAAGAGGATATTCTCAATTGCAGGAGAAAGCTCAAGAACGCATTAAGTGGAGGAACTGTTTTGGAAGAGACTGTGGACCTGTCGTCTGGAAAGATAACTGATGAAAATGAAACATTTGATTTACCAATGAACATTACTATGGTTACGCGGTCATGGCTGACTAAAAACATGATGTTGTAAAGGAATGTATAAAAGAAACGACGGAATTAACTGTAAAGTACGAAATGTGAGGCTTTCGATTTACGAGTTCGTAAGCCCGAAGAATTTACCTGTAATCAGACTGGATGTGGACGCAGACTGCCGATACTGCGTCTCAATGTACTTCGCCATGAACACCCAGTACGGCATGTAGCCCAGGAAGTAGAATACTGAAGCTAAGTTGTTGCACATCAGAGTCGGATTGGTGATCAGGCGCCAAAACGTCTGCATCATATCTGAAACGTCCAGAGGTTCATACTTATATTCGTCGTTTTCTAGCAGCAGAAACTTGTACTCACTGTATATTCATTCATTCATTCATTCATTATAATGAATGAAACCCACCCCCTCCAATAATTATTGGAGGGGGTGGGTTTCCCCATGCACCGCGACCAGTTGTTGATCTATTGTACGTCCCCCTTTGATATTCTACCAGTCGCAATACCCTTCCGGTACGGGTGCTCGCTATCAGCCCCGTTCAGCCAGCGAGTTCGGCCCCTCTACTAGCAGTGGAGGCATTGGAGGTCATTTTGCTCAGAGGTCTCCTACAGACATGAGGATCTTTTACGTGCCGTAAATCTACGACACGGGACCTACGGCTTAAAGTCCTTCCCGGAGGACTTGTTCCCTGAATTTTTCCGCCCTTAAAAATTGCACGACCTCCGCCGGGTTTGAACCCGCGTTACCTCTAGATTACAGAGGCCGCTTACTCAATGTATATAGTTTCTTGAGTTGGATTTTTTTCAATTTACCTTATCCTTCCATCTGTACTATGGCCCTGGGGTCGAGTGAGCCTCTAACAGAAATGAGTACCACGAATATTCTTGGGGTAAACGGCGGCCGGCACGTAAGGCTGACAATCTTACTGCCATCTATGAGCCGATTGTCTAGAAAATGTGGGGATCTCAACATCTCACAACCCTATGTGCTTCCACGGCCTGTTACCTGGATACCTTTACTTACTTAATTACAGGTAAAGGTAAAGCTATCCTTGTAAGAGGCCGTGAAGGCCCATAGGGTTGTGAGACGATGTTAAGGCTCCCACATTTTCTAAACCATCTGCTCATAGATGGCGGTGAGGTTGTCAGCGTTACGCGCCGGCCAGCCGCTCTTTACCGTCAGGAAAATTCTTGGTACTCATTTCTGTTAGAGGCTGAGTCGACCCCAGGGTCATAGTGCGGCTGGAATGATTAGGTAAACTGAAAAAAATCAAATGACCTCATTGGGACTCGAACCCGTGACCTTCCGGCTTGTAACAAAGTATATAAACCAACTAAACTACTACATACTGACGGTAAACCGCTACTTATTATTAACGCTTTGGGTTATTTTTTAATGTAACCTTTTCAATTTTATCGGTTACTTAGTGTGGAATAGTTAGTTGGAAATTATATAGAATGGAACAACTGTAGCACGTTTCTAATGCTAGTTTCTCAAGTGAAGAATTTTCGTAGACATTTGAAAAATATTCCATTTTTGTTAGCTTCTTTCGTGTTTTCTTTCTATTGAGTAATATAAGATGTCAAAATGGCAACAGTGCGAATTATTTTGCTCTGGCAACGAAAACTGATTAATAATTATAATTTCATCTCTCGAATCCATAGCCATTCCAATTCATAATTAATTATGAAAGTATAATTTGAATGCATATAGTATACTGCTTAGGCAGTACATAAAGACACACTCTTGCCACCAGCATACTCTGAGCCCCAGATCTCGTAGTTTCTGTGGTCTAAGATCATACGTGCCTTAGCACACACATAGCTAAAATGACTGGTATATTTTTTATTGCTAGTGGAGTGGGACTAAGTCCTTTGTACTGCGGCCACTTCTGGCCTATTGTACCAGCCCCAGATGATAGGTGAGGGTGATTGTGGAGCAATTGGTAGAATGAAGATAGGCAGGGGAAACCGAAGTACTCGGAGAAAACCTACCCCAGCGCCACTTTGTCCACCACAAATCCCACTTGACCAGACCCCGGGATCGAACCCGGGCCGCCGCGGTGGGAAGCCGGCGACTAACCGTTTGAGCTATGGCGCGGCCAAATGACTGGTATGGTAAATAATTTGACGTGGTACAGTTACCAGTAATACTGTTGACATTAAGACTGACAATGTCTAATCGCTCAGAGCGTTCTACTGTTCGACGTCAACCTCTCACCCGACATTGAGGTTGGCAGTTCTGGTTCAGACTTGGCGACGCTCTTCTGTCTTTCCAGCGCCATCATTTTCCTAACTGCCGCACGAGGCAGCGTCTTGGGGAACAGGGCGAGCAGGCTTGCCAACACTGCCAGTACGATGGAGATGATGATCCAACCTGTGGATGCACATATAAAGGTCGATGTAACTTCGTGTCTTAGGATCATAGCAGTTTGGCAACATGCCGATTTGTTCTTGTGGAGCCTGAGTAAAACTAAGCACTGAACATTAGAACTCAGAATTATGGGTTTTTGGACTTTGTCCCTCGTCCGGGATACTGGAAAATAGAAAACAGCGTTTCGGAAAATGGATCTGTTTCCGTCTTCAAGTGAGAGGGCGGGAACACACCTACTCAGTTGGGTCCCTTAGGAAGAGCTAAGCTCAATCAATCCACGGCCTCCAACCCAGTAAGCCTATTAACAAAGGTGTATTAAATTAGAGTGACAGGATTTGAGATTGTCACAGCAGTGGGTATGAAGGGTCCTATTTTCTGGGATATAACGCTATGTAGCCTGTTGAAAATATACCGACGTTTCGGAGGAACATTTCTCAAATAAGCTAGGTCGCCTCCACGCTTGCTGCCTGTTTCATGCTAGTCTCTTACTTGGCTTATTATTCGACCAAGGGATGTAAGAGAAATGTTCCCCTAAAACGTCGGTTGACTTTCAACGGTCTACACGATGTTACATGCCAGAAGGCAGGAGTCTTCATGTTAAGAGTTATCTGCTCAGGTTTCCTTAAAAATAAGGAAAGGATCTGTATAACGCCGCCTTATATCTTAATGGTTCCGTTTCCGGTTATCCTTATATTATAAATACGTTTAGTTTATTAGATCGCGAGGGCTGACATCCGTCATTAAATAGGGAAACTACAAAAAAATCTTGCTGTCTCCTGTGTTCAGTTCTACATCTTGCAAATATATAATTTTTTTTCTTATATTACACTTACTCACTGAGCCCTTCTGGAGGAGCCGCCAATTCTGCAGCTACTCAAGAATTTCCCAGCATTTTATGGAACCCGAAGATTCATTTCCGTGTTCACAAGAGCCCTCCACTGCTCCCTATCCTGAGCCAGATCTATCCAATCCATACCATCCCATCTCTCTAAGATCCATTCTAATATTTTCCACCCACCTATACCTTGGTCTTCCCTGTGGTCTCTTTCCTTCTGGCTTTCCCACCAATATCCTATACGCATTCCTCGTCTCTCCCATTCGTGCTACATGACCTGCCCACTTCATTCTCCTTGACGTGATCATTCTAATTATACTTGGAGAAGAGTACAAGTTATGAAGCTCCTCATTATGTAGTTTTCTCCAGTTTCCTGTCACTTCATCTTTCTTCGGTCCAAATATCTTATATTACACAATGTGTGGAAATAGTAAAGTTAAAGTTGTCCCTGTTCCTAACCAATTAAACCTTATGCCATTAAGGCGTATGGGGGGTGGATGTATAGATATATGTATTATTGACCTTGGGACAAGTTCGAGGTGAGTGGTCAGCTTCTCTCTCAGGGAAAGAGACCACGTTACCCATTGGGTAGGAGGTTTTGTGCGCCCCAGAGTCGAACTGGACGTTGTGGAAATGAAAAATCTTACCCGCTACTGGGACTCGAACTTCGACCCTACGGCTGTCCAGCCCATAGCCAGTCGCTATAGCCGCTCATGAAATACAGCCCTTAAGAATTAAGATGATAACATCTTTACACTGCTATGACACTGTTCAGTTTCGATGAATTAAACACCCAGTGCTAATGATTCTTTATCTGTGTTATTAAAGACAAAATATTTTGTATTTTGTTTCAAGATTAATTTACTTCTGGATTGTATAGAGCGCGATAGAGCCTTTTAAAGACATTTTAAGTAATCTATTTTCACATTGTCGAATGTCGATTTCTTAGGAAACATGCATTTTCTTTCCTGTTCTCTTTGTTCCCTGACACACGGTTATGAAGATAAGTTTCATGCGACCATATTGATGACACACTATGAAGAACCATTTCGTGCTGCCCTAGGCTTGTCTAGAACTTACCAAACCACCAGGCTCCAAGCCACCGCGGGTCGTCCGTTCCTATTGTCGGGGTAAGAGTTGGAGAGATGTAGAACTTGAGGCAGAGGGATGCAAGTGCGTAGCCGATAGCTGGACCCAGCATCCGTAAGAAGTAGGAGAAACCTGCAAGATAGCGTTGGTTAAGCCTCCTGTAGCAGACCCCAAGGGTCAACAAGACTGAGACCGAGACCCAACACTGTGTTCGTTCCTCTGACAATTCCGGCTGCCTCCCGTCCCAGTGGGCTACTTTCTTAATACCCTCATTAATGTTATCCTCTCACGTTCTTATTAATACGTTTATAAGTAGTCGTTTGTCGACAGATTTCCTTCCCAAATATTTCAATATTATTTTGTTTTATTTTTTGCTCTATACGTCCATCCCATTGCAACCGCTTCCGCTGCACTATTTAGCAGTAATATATGGCCTATCTTCGGTCTTCCCGGAAGTTTTAGAGACGGTTAAGCAAAGAGAGTTTAATTGATAATTTTTTCCTTGGAATTATTAGACTTTTTAATTTTGTCCATTATCCGATGTTCTGAAGAACATAGCATTACGGAAACTGAATCTGTTTTCTTCCTCAGGTGAGGAAGTGGAAGACGTCTCCTTTGTTGGGGTCCCTCTTTTTTTTTATTGCTAGTGGGGTGGGACTAAGTCCCTTGTACTGCGGCCACTTCTGGCCTATTGTACCAGCCCCAGATGATAGGTGGGGGTGATTGTGGAGCAATTGGTGGAATGAAGATTGGCAGATGAAACCGAAATACTCGGAGTAAACCTGCCCCAGCGCCACTTTGTCCACCACAAATCCCACTTGACAGACCCGGGATCGAACCCGGGCCGCCGCGGTGGGAAGCCAGCGACTAACCGCTTGAGCTATGGGGCGGCCTTGTTTGGTCCCTTAGAAAGCGCTAACCTGAATCCTTGGAACTAGCTCTTTCTAAGGGACCCAACAGATTAGGTGTCTCCCACCCCTCACGTGAGGACGGAAACAGATCCATTTTCCGAAAAGTTGTATTCTTGAGAATGCCGGACGATGGAACCAGCAATCCCGAGTGTTATACATCACAGCCAGAACCCTTTAGAAGCTAGAATTGTTGGTCTGTACGTTTCCTGACTGAAGTGTACTATCTTTTGGGGTCTGATGACGTATAGTCCGTATAGTCAGGATGCTTGCTTGTCTCAATCTTCAATTCTGAAACCTGAGGCAATATGTTCCTTCAAATTTTCGATGAATTTCTACCATACTGTACGATATTACATTCCAGAAGACGGTGTTCTTCATTTCCTGCCTTGACTTTGGTGGGAACGTGAATTAAAAAAATGCAGATACATAAAACCAAACATGCATCCGGAAAAATACAGAGGGAAACCCGTATATGGCGAGGGTTGCCTTGCTCATTCCAACGGCCTGCAGTCAGTGTTTGCAGGAGCTGTCTTAGCGTCTGAAAAAGCGCAGTCGCTGCGCGTGTTGCAGGTTCAAATTGCGAATAGTTTGAACAATAGAAAAGACATGATTCAGTCATCAGCCAATTGAAAGTCACGCCATCACCGTATGACGTCACGTCTCTCCTTTATAAATGGCCTCCTGAAGTGAGCTATTCTAATGGGCCCAAATTGCCCACAGAGGATAGACAGGCGGCCTATCCCAACGGATTGACGGCTTGACCTCAACCAAGGATTGGGGGCACCATACCTATCGGACAGTGTTACTAACATAAGATCCTGGTTTCATTAAAAAAAAAACTGAATTGTAACGTCATTAATCGAAGGGACGAAAGAATATAAACTTAACCTTAACTCAGTCATCGATTACTGTGACGTAGGATTTGTGGGCTCGGTTCCAACTCAGGAAATGGCTTTTGTCAACACTTTTTGTTTTGTATTCTGAAGGTCTGTGATATGTATTTAACAACTTCTTATCAGCCTCAGTATATAGACAACTTTATTCGGAAGACCCCAATGGAAGGTACTATTTTGGAGTGTAAAGATATTAATTTGGATCGTAGAGAAATACTATGTTAACAGCATTCAACTGGCTCATTAAAGGATCCAATAACGGGCTTTAGGGTTCCACTGAAATTTGGAACTTCATAACCGGCCTGTCTCATGGATTTAATTAGTTAGTTTTCAGTTCCGATGTGAGAATGATGGGTAATAAAATTAGAGAAAGTTACGAAAGGTAGCGTTAGTGGCTTATTTTAATATATATACTCGTATATATAACGATAAAGGAAGAAGATAATAAAGAAGAAGAGTTAGACGAATGATAAATAAGGAAAGGTAGAAGGTTGAGAAGTGGGAAGTAGAAAGTGAGAAGGACAAAGAGAAATTTAATAGAAGAGGAATAAGAAGGAGAGAAATAGAAAGACGAGGAGCTGATGAACATCCTCACTCCACAAGTAACAGCTGAATAGCAATCATGGACCATTTGAATCTATGCAGATGGCGACTTGGTGCTCAACATAATTCCTGCATCTCATTAAGTAAGTGTTAAGTTCACAATGTGATTTGGCCTTACAAGAAAGTCTTCAGGTGGCTATAATACTTAGAAAATTTTAAGAAAAACAAAAGAGCTTCACAGACTGTTAAGGTCCGGCCACACAGAGCTCTACGCTATGTTCGCTACGTACTCTCCGTACGCTGTGTACACTCTGCGACGCAGGTAACTTAGGGAACATAGCGTACGGAAGTCTGTGTGGCCAGTCACATTGGCAATAAAGGGAGATATTTTTCTGTTCGTATAGCGAAAATAGAGTACGTAGCGTGCGTCGCGTACGTAGCGCTCTGTGTGGCCGAACATTTAGACGTTGAAAGGAGAGAAAGTCCAAGAATGACGCTAATTATTTAATTTCAACTTTTTCAGTTATTATAAACTATATAAATATTACAAGAAATTTTGTGAAGACTTACTGACCTCTACTAACCGTCAGATACTTCAGTGCACATGACGCCACTAGCTAGAACTTTGAGCACAATGCTAAACTCGAACCACATTATGGTAAATTATGTTCAAACAGACAACCACATCCGTCCCACTAATCCAAGTATGAAGCGTATATTTTGTTTCAGTCCTTTAAATTAAATGCATTGAACGATATATAATAAATTATACAAATATAAACTCATAGCTAAATTTTATATCAAATCTATTTGCATTTGTTCTGGGAGGGGGGCCTGTAATTTGTAAAATGCTTTAAGGGGGACGAAACGTGTAACATTTTTAAAACGTCTGCTCTATGACAGCATGAAACAAAACAGTTAAAATAATAATTCTATCAAAAGTTTTACGAACTGGCAAACATTATGTAGTGATGGTTATGAAGAATTCTATCTTCAGGGATATAACGTCACGTTGTCCGGTGAAAGCCAACCGACGTTTCTGAGGAACATGTAGCTTCCATTTTCAGCGTTCAGTGAAATGATGGAATACGAAATTAGTCTGTGATGTGGAGATGATACTCACTGATTAGGGCAGGTGTTTTTGCTTTCTGAATATTGTCGTCCATGTAGGAGACGCCAAGCGTGTAGTAGAGAGAGCCACCCATGCCGGCCACGAAATTGGCCAAGAAGAGAATTGTTGGCGGCCAAATGCTGCCATCAGATTTCTCACAGCCACCACCCTCGCCTTTTGAACCACACAGGATTTTCCTCTTCTCTGCATCTTTAACATTTCAATTCTAAATGAACATCAAAATAAATGCCCTGTCACCCTTGCAGGTGGCATTAAAATCATGCATATTACCCTTCTACTGCAAAGATATTTGCAAGCCGTTCCACTTCCCTGGACATCAGGTAAACTGGTAGATGACAAGACGATATAAGTATCTTGAACAACGTTTTCGTTGATTCAGAATCAATTTATGTTATTTATGTACTAGTGGTTTGTTCATCGTTACAAATGTTACGAATGTTATGGGATCATATGTCATTTTATTGGAGGAATTTTTCTTCCACCAAAACGGACCAAGCCGGATTATCAGACGTCCATCACTAGTCAACGGCTAGCAATTCCTAGGCAGCAAAGCCTAGGAATTCGTCCCGGAGATGGTGGATTTTCCGCCGTTATTTACAAAGGAATTGTCTGAGGCAGACCCGTATTCCCGCGTTTGTTACATAGCAGCGGGCGAAATTAATCCTTCGACAAGGTATCTCCTATTCAGTCCTAGTGCAGGATATAACAGTTCGTATCCGACAAGGGACCAGTCGAGTTCGTATCCGACGAGAATTAAGGACAGTTGAGTTCCGAGCAGAAGACACTTCACCGAGATTAACGGTACAAGAGAATTGTAACTTTGAAGAAGAAACGTCCGAAGACGTTGTGAGTGTGAAGAGGGATTGTCCAATAAATACTCGTTCAAGTCCGAAACCCACGTTAATTTTCTTGTCGCGTTACCAAGCAAACACGCGACAATACCCTAATTAAGCAGGCTTTAAAACAAATTTAAGTGAGTTAAGGTCTACATGCCACTGTCTATTTGCACAACAGAAGCGACGCATATGGAATTTCTTAAAAGTCGGTCAAGGACCCACAATTAAACGCCAAGTCCGTTGAAGTCTTCAAATGAAGTGACTTTTAAATAAACAAAAATGAATAAAAATTAATACACTTGGACAGACTTTACTGTAGGTATACAGAATCAAGATATGACTTAATCAGTCTCATAATTTACGCCCTCTTACTTCTTGTTAAAATGTGGATAAGCATGGCGAAATAAGTAGGTGTTATTTTAGCATACTCTCAATTGCTGTTGGTGGGATGAGTTTAAAGGTTTTCTAAGATTAGACCTACTGCTTGTGTTCTTCGAGCTTGGACTACTACTACTACTACTGCTACTACTACTTACTTATTGCTTCTTGCGTGGAATTTTGGTCCACGATTCCTCCGTACTCCACAGTGAGGGCCAGGGCGTCATCCCCGGGTCCGTACAGCAGGTGCGGAAGCGCTGACATGAGGCAGTACAGTACCACTGTGTAGATGCCCAGTGCAATCCACCGAGGTCTGTGGCCCCGGCCAGTGTAGTAGCTCAGGACTATGGATACGAAGAGCTGACTGATGTCATTGCCCACGGTGATGATTCCTGCGCATTGCATCGCATCACTTTATTGTGGAACCTGATGACGCTCAATATACAAGAGATCATTTTACATGAACCCGGATGGTGTAGTCGGTATAGCGACTGGATACGGGCTGGACGACCGAGGTCGGAGTTCGAGTCCCGGCAGGGTTAAGAATTTTCTCTTCTCGCCGTCCATACCGGCTCTGGGGTCCACCCAGCCTCCTGTACAGTAGGTAACGGGAGTTCTTTCCTTGGAGGTAAAGCGGCCGGGGCGTGAAGCTGACCACTCACCTCCAGCTAGTGCTGAGATCAAGAAAATATGGATCTATATATCCACTCACCCATACGCCTTCATGGGGGTAGTGCTTAATTAGTTAAGCACAGGGACAACTTTACCTTTTTGAGAGCTTACGTATCTAACGGTCCGGTAGCAGAGAACGGAGATCCAACACCGTTAATACCGGTACTACCCTGAGTCAGTTACATACAGCTCCCACCTTCACAACCAGTTTCTTCATGACCCGTCTTAACATTAGCCTCCTATTTCCATTCCCATGCAACATGTAGCCACTTAACTAAAGTTCTGCGCACCACTATTCCCAATTTCCTTTCTTCGCCGTCTGTGTTATATTCAGAACACATGATAGTGTCTCTTGATTAACTACCCTTGACCTACGATAATTACGCATTTCCTAGTTATATAATTTACCCAGGTCGAATGGTCGGGGTTCGATACCTGGCAGGGGTGAGAGGTTTTGCTCTATTCCACAGTGTCCAGACCGGCTCTGAGGCCCACGCAACCTCCTATGAAATAGATAAAGCTGCCTGGACGTGAAGCTGACCATTGGCTTCCATCTAGTCGCCAAGGTCAAGAATGATGGCTCTATACCTTCACTCCCCATACGTCTTCATGGCAGAGGCTATTTTTATTGTGAATTTCCACATGTATCACTTCACCTGAGTTCCTTTGTTATTCAGAGTAAAGTTATTAAGGAGAAAATGTGCCTGAAACTTGTATATATGTATTTATCCGTCTTTTGTCCAAATATGAGTATATAAAGAGTAAAGCTATCCCTGTAACAGGCACTGAAGGCCCATAGGGTTGTGAGACGTCGAGACTCCCATATTTTATCTAGACAATCGGCTCACAGATGGCGGTAAGGCTCTCAGCCTTACGCACCGGCCGCTATATACCTATATTTTACATAATCATCTTTGAGTTGCGTTTATAATATGCGTGTTTTACCTTTCATTTAATAAAACCGAAAGTCTGAGAATTCAAATTAATGGTGTTTAATGGCAGTCTGTAAGGGGAATATCTGGACCTCAGAGGTGGGAACTAATATGAAGCAGGAAAACACTACATAATGTGGAGCTTCGTAATACACTTCACAAAATTGTTATGATCAAATCAACGACGATAAAATGGACAGGACATATGTTACACGTTGGGAGTAGGTAGTATGGAGAAACCATACATTCATGTTTCAGTTCATGTAGCTACCGTCAGGTAACTGAATATTCTTGCGTTCAGCTGTATTTGTTTGCCAGTGTTCCTACATTGGCCAGTGTTTACATATTGTAATACTTTCTTTGTAGTATGTAATGCTGATATATGTAAAAAGGGGTGTTCGCAACTAAAATTAAATATTTATTTTGAAACATATTAAATCATTAAATTAAACGTATATAAAAGGTTTTCTTGGCATGTACTGTCTTCGCTCGCTTGGAAACCGGGATCGTGGATTCGAATCCCACTGATGGCATGGATGTTTGTGTGCGTTTTTCTGTGTTTGTGTACAGGTAGAGGTCTTGCGACGAGCCGATCACCCGCCCAAGGAGTCCTACCGTATGTGTAAGATCTATTAAAACCGAAGTGAACGGAGAAGTTCATGGAGGTAGGCCTAGGCCCACCGGGACTGTAGTGCCAAGGAAAAGAAAAAAGGTTTTCTTATGTTTTGTCTAGATGTAGTAGTAGTTGTGTGTAGATGTGTCTCTAAAAATTAAGGAAAGGTAAAGCTATCCCTGTAACAGGCCGTGAAGGCCCATAGGTTTATGAGACGTCGAGGCTCCCGCATTTTATCTAGACAATCGGCTCACAGATGGCGGTAAGGCTGTTAGCCTTACGCACCGGCCGCCTTTTACCCCCCAGGAAGATTCCTGGTACTCATTTACGTTAGAGGCTGAGTCGACGCCAGCGCCATAGTGCGGCTGAAAGGATTAAGCTCTGTACGTAGTTGGGTACATGTTGCAATACAAGTTGAACGACTTGTATGAGGGGACATGTCGCAGCGACACGAGACACCGATACATCCGTCCACATTCTACGTTAAGATGTCGCATGATCGTTCGTCCACTGTACATTCATTGCCGGTGCCGCGACACGTCCACTCCGCACAACAGTCGAGAGATCCTTTGATGTTTCCTCATGTTGTCGCCTCTCAACCCATAACCGTGCACATGTATTGTAATAGAAAAATCAAATGACCTCATCGGGATTTGATCCCTCGACTTTCCGGCTTGTTGCATAGTGACTCAAACAACTACGCTATCGCGTGCCCCAGATGTGTCTCTTCTACCGATATATTTCTGTGGGTTACTTCCTCGTCTTGCACTGCCGTACATAATTAATGTTTTGTTGGCTTGTAGGTGTATGATTATGTTTTCTCCTTGTGTTCATTGTATTTGGGAGAACTGTTGTGTCTTGTACTTAGTAATTGTGAAACTGAAACTGGAGAATTATGAAATTAATATACAAAATTCTAATCCGAAACCCGAAAGGGAACAAGCCACTAGGAAGACCTAGGCATTGATGAAATCATAATATTAAACATGTCATAAGAAAGTGTACGTGTATGCGATGATGTGAACTGGACTTATGCTGATTAGGATGGGGATCGCTGGCGAGTGTTTGTAAACACAGCAATGAACTTTTTGTTTGCGTAAGCAGCGTGGGATGCCGTAACTAGATAATGGGATGATTAGCTTTTCAAGAAGGACTTTACTTCATGAGATTGTTATTTAAATTCTTATTCATGGAGGCTACGATAGGCTGAGTATAGGGGGGAGGAGTGAAGTGTATGGAATTCTGTCGTCTCTGGAGTCGGGTAAATTGCCGCTGGCACTCGCCAGCACTGTCAATCTTGGCTCCGAGTCCCAAGGGACTTATGACCATATTTTAGTGTCTCATGACTCTGTGAATCGTGAAACCAACACTACCCACGGAATTCTGATGAGTAATCAGACTGGAGAATGTCCAAGAGGAAGTTTGGAAAGACGACAGGAGGATAGGATCACTGTGGACTTCGGGGAATAGGTTGTGAGGATGGAAATTAAGTGGAACTCCCACAGGACAATATCCACTGGTGGGGTTTCGATAATACAGGTTTTTACTTTCGGATTTTTCTACCACAATTCTAGTTAAAACAGATATAGAGAATGAGAAATTTATTAAAGAATGTTTTTTTCATTAACTACACGATCTTAGACAGATGAATGGGCACAGAAACTGGGTACGAATATGCGCGTGTCTGCGAAACGCGTATTTTCCATTTACGAAATTCAAAGTTTTGAATTTCTTCCAAAGTTGTATAGCATAATATTTAACTCATACTGACTTTTAGAAAATAAAGAAAATAAATACCTCAAGGAACGCAATATGAAAGAAGGTAACGATCATGTTAGCACCTAAGACATCAGGCAAGCGGTGTCGGTAGTCTAGAGGTAACGTTCCCACCTCATGACTCGTAGTACGCGGGTTCAAACCCGGCGGAGGTCGTGGAATTTTTAAGGGCGGAAAAATTCAGGGAACAAGTCCTCCGGGAGGGACTTTAAGCCGTGGGTCCCGTGTCGTAGCTTTACGGCACGTAAAAGAACCTCATATCTCCTAAGGAGGTCACTGAGCCAAATTCAAGGACATTTCCCGCCCAACAGTAGTCTCTAACGCCTCTGATAGTTGGGGGAAGCATTATAGAGCATTATATAGAAGCCAGTAGAGGCCGAACTCACTGACTTGGTCGGGACTGATGGTAAGCACCAATATCGGTAGGGTATAGAGACTGGTAGAATATCATAGAGGGAAGCACAATAGATCAAACTTAGCCCTCAACTGGTCCCTATCCTCCACCCTCTCTAACTAACTAACTAAGACATCAGGCAGAATAAGTATCCAGCGCTTAGATAGATGGATGGAAAACAAAGGCCACGGAAGAATAAGAATGTATGTCATAAAATAGTGTGACATGACGGCTGAAACCCGGAATAGTGGAACGAGTAGAGATAGTCATTGCTAGGCAACGGCAAGGTAAAAAAATTTTCCGCGGCAACAGATACTGATGCAACAAGAGAAGACGCGTTGTTTTCTATGAGGCCTGCGCAGAGTCTATATAACGATGGTGTATAGTGGTGGAGGCGGGTTCGAATACCTCCACCGTAGCCCTGCGAGTCGTAAATGGCGAAGAAATTGGAACCCAGTGCCTGGGATTATAACCAGGTCACCCTCTTCCTGGGGTATATAAATAAGGGGACCTGGTCCTCCAGGTTGGGGGTGTCTCGAATCTGAGACGGTAAAATATGATTACGAGTCCCGCGGAACTCAGATCCGAGAATGACTGCGCTGGCGAGGACCATCAGCAGTTGTAAACGACAAACTCGTCCTTTGTCAGAGAAGCCGCCTCACATCAACAAACCAGCAACTGTCTGACACTAATGAAAATCTGATCTTGGACTCTAGGTGGGTGTTTGACACCAAGACCGACCAACCGACCGATCGACAGACAGACCGACAGACCGATCGGCCGACCAAGTGAGTCAGACCACTCTTCTCGTTGAAAAACAGGTCTCATTTCAAAACACGATAAATTTTGTAAGAACAAAAATATGGTCATTGTTTCTGACGGAACAATATTTATCCTACCCGACCCAGTAAGTCAGCCGTGAGATGCAAGTGAGATGTTGTAGTACGTGGTTAGCCGTGAGGAATCTTCATTGTTAGCAGCCACTATCTAGTAACGACTAGTGACAGAAAAACAAACAGAAGACCTTGTATTTGCTGTAGTTGTAGTGATTTATAGCGTGTGTAAATTTGTGAGGCTGTTAGAATCATTTTATTTATGAGCTGTAAACGTCCAGTAAATCTAATTATCAGTCCAAATCCCGTGTCTAGGCACTAACACGTGACAGCAGTAGGAGAGCACATTTATAAAGGAAGATGAAACCAAGACATCAGGCGCAATGTTATATCTAACGCATAGGTGGGTGAATGACAACAATGGAATCACGTATGGACTGTTAAACTTTCCTAAAGGAAGAACAATGCCAATATATCAGGAAAGATTGTGGTTTCCTATGCATAATAGAATAAATAGAGAGAAGGAAAAACGAATGTAATATCCTTGTGACAATCGTAAGGTGTCTGTTTCGAATGTCATTCAGGATACTGACAATTCTGATTCAGGTTTTCCTCAGTCCCTGCAGCAAAATACCTTGAAAAATGTCTGCCTTTTTCTTCCCATTTACTTCAAGTTCGTCGAACGTGGTCATTCTTCACAGAATTACTTGGTTTTTGGACTCCTTCCATCGTTCGGTATTCTAGAAAACACGACGTTTCGGAAACTGATCTGTTTCCGTCCTCAGGAGAGGACTGTGATCCAGCGGTTGAGATTAGCTCTTTGTAAGGGGCCAAACTGAGTATCTGTCTCCACCCTCATCTGAGGGCGGAAACAAATGCAGTTTCGGAAACGTCGCCTTTTCTATTTTTTACAGTGCAGGACAGTGGAAAAGTCCAACAGCCCAGTCATTCTCTGTGTTCTAAACCATCGTCAGAGCCATTTGGAATCTACGTTGTCATTCTTTCTCATCACTCAATGATAAATGACCTCTGTAGCTGGTACAACATCGTTAGATAACCTACGAGACATTAGTCTGTCCATTAATGAATTTAGAAGGTTATCATAACTCTTCGATTTCTGTAATAAAGAAGTCAGTCAAATTGTTTCATGCTTACGCTTTGTTGACCTATGAATTCATAACGGTTTATCACCATGACCCAAATAATTTGACAGTAAAAGTCGTGTAGTGCCGTATAACGATAATCAAACGAAAAACTTTATACAGAGTTCAATAACCACAACTGATCCGACTGCCAACTTTGTCAACAATATTATCCAATATTCAAGCCAACTGCATGTTAATTTGATACATTTCTGCTTTGTTTTCTTCGATAATTTCATCAAAATTTACGAATTTTTCATTTTTCCCAAAATCTCACTCATGGAGCTGAGCCCTTCCCAGCATTTCATGGAACCAGTAGGTTCATTACCGTGCTCACAATAGCCCTCAACTGGTCCCTATCCTGATCCATACTATCCCATCCTACCTCTCTAATATCCATTTTAATATTGTCCACCCACCTACGTCTTTGTCTTCCCAGTGATCTCTTTCTTCTGGCTTCCCCCCCCCCATCCTATATGCATTCCTCTTCTCCCCAGTGTCTCCCAACAAATGATACAAATGCAGCCTAAACCATCATCATCATTGGTACGATATTCAGCGTCTGTAAGTTTTAATTAATCTAAATTTAAGGAAGAGATGCAGGCCATATATCGTGTCACCCTTACCTGTCGTCCTGCTGGGAATCTTGAATCTCTTTTCGAGGGTTGTAATTGTACCGTTGAAATAAGCGTAGCTAGCAGAGAAGGTGCAGCCCAGAAGTCCATATATAAACACGTAAGCCTTCTTGTTTGCAAATTTCTGTAACCAGGCAGAGCGGATGGGCCCAATTCCGCATGTCGTCTCATCCGTCAATGGATGTTCTCTGTACAGGTCCTCGAAATCTCTCGGTGGAATAATCTTTTCTTTGTCTGACGTCACTTTGGCCACAGTATTGTTGCCTTGGTGATTTACATTGTTCGATTCCATGTCTCTGACCTTTGATGTTTTAGATTTTTTATTTTAATTTAAAGTACTTTATATTATTAAGTTCTTTTGAATCTTCTTTTAATTTGCAGCACTTTAATTTCTTTATTTTTATATGCTATTAACGAAGATATTGTCTAGGAATCTTCGTTAACTAGTCTCAGACCTAAACATGCATTCATAAATTATGTGATAATTCGTTTTATAATCACAAATATGTTACTATGTACTTTAGGAATTACGCCGAATCTTTCATTTCTTTTAACTGAACTCCACGGAAATTAAGACGCTTACTGTTTTAAGGATCAGCGTTTGTGGTTTATTTAAAACGTTTTTCTTCTCAGAGTCTTTTTCAGCACTTTTAAACCACATATGAATCATAAATTTAATGAAATTATTTAAAATACTAGAAATCCAGGCAAAAAGAATAGTGTAAATATAATTTTATTTTCATAAAACAAAATAAAATAACAATTATTAATATTTACCTTAATATACGTGACAAAATTTGTGCAATATAAAAATATATATTCTTAAAGAAAAACAAAAATTAAAAATTCTTCTGCTACCGAGTTCTTGAGAAATTATGCCTTGGCTGTCGTTAATCGAAAAGCACCGGTATAACTTCACTGCGGCGTGCGACAAGTGTAAATACTTCTGCAGCACTGACATGCACACTAGTTATCCCTCTGGTTTTCTCCGCTCTTTGGCTGTTTAACTTTGTCACCCATGTAAGCGAATCTGCTCTAATTCTGCTGTCATCACACTTGTGCGTTAAGCTGTTTTGTTGGTAATGATATACGATTTCTTCTATCTGTCCGTGTTTAACAATGACTCTGTCCGTATTTGCTTGGGAGTTTCATCATTAGTAGCGACTGATAGAGCATGGCTGCCAACTTCTGAAACATAAAACAAACGACATACAAATATTACTGTTGGCAGATGTGTAACATTGTTGTGTGTGTCCTTTACGCCATGTACAGGCAAAGGTAATGAGAAATTGTAGTCTTTGTGTGTATTTTCCTTGCGCATTACATCTGTCTCCTGTCTTCGTAGGTTCATACGCCATGAAATGTATTGCACATCGAGCAAAGATGAGTTTGGCCCACATGACAAAGCGATAATGTGACACTGAACTGCGCTCTCGAGGGTGCACGATTCAGAGACATCATCACACACTCATGGAGTTGAGCCCTCCTCAAGAAGCCGCCAATTGTGCAGCTACTCTAGAGCTTCCCAGCATTTTATGGAATCCGAAGGTTCATTGCCGTGTTCACAAGAGCCCTCCACTGCTTCCTCTCCCGAGCCAGATCAATCCAATCCACACCATCCCATCCTATCTCTCAAAGATCCCACCTACGTCTTGGTCTTCCTAGTGGTCTCTTTCTTTCTGGATTTCCCACTAATATCCTGTATGCGTTCCTCTTCTTTCCTATTCATGCTACATGCCCTGCCAGACTCATCCTACTTGACTTGATAATGCTACGAGTAATTATACTTTTAGAAGCATACACATTATGGAGCTCCCCATTATGCAGTTTCCTCCAACCTTCTGTCACTTGGTCTCTCTTCGGTCCACGTATTCTCCTCAGCATCTTGTTCTCATGTATCCTCAAACTATGTCTAGACCATTCAGTCTAGAATCTTTTGTCTTCTTGCCTTATGTTTGAAAATATAAAAATAAAACATACAAAACTATAATTTTTCTAATGGTTCTGTATGGGCGTGAAACTTGGTCTCTGATATTCTGACGTTAAGGGAGGAACATAGACTGAAGGTGTTTGAGAACAGGGTGCTGATGAGAATATTTTGACCGAAGAGGGATGAAGTGACAGGAGGTTGGAGAAAACTGCATAATGAGGAGCTTCATAACTTGTACTCTTCTCCAAATATAGTTAGAATGACCAAGTCAAGGAGGATGAGGTGGGCAGGTCGTGTAGCACGAATGGGGGAGACGAGGAATGCGTATAGGACATTGGTGGGAAAGCCAGAAGGAAAGAGGTCATTAGGAAAACCAAGATGCAGGTGGGTGGACAATATTAGAATGGATCTTCGAGAGATAGGATGGTATGGTATGAATGGGATTGATCCGGCTCAGGATAAGGACCAGTGGAGGGCTCTTTTGAACATGGAAATAAACCTTCAGGTTCCATAAAATATTGGGAATATTTTGAATAGCTGCAGATTTGGCGGCTTCTCGAGAAGGGCTCAGCTCCAGCTCAAAGTAACTGACTACTTGTGTGTAACTGGACAGCAGTGTCTGAATCAGAGTGACTAGGTGACTGCATGTGTACACGCCTTTTGTCACAAAACATAAAGAATTCCGCTTGTGAATATAGTTCGTGTTGAATGATCGTGCGAATTCATGTTAATGGTTTGTAAGAAGCCTGGTCACTGTAGACGAATCTTGGATGTACGGTTGCGATCCTGAAAAGAAAATGCGGAGTTCTCACTGGAAAGGACGGAATTCGTCACGAACAAAGAAAGCACGTCAGTCAAAATCAAATGTGAATGTCGTGTTGAGCGTTTTCTTGGGTGCTGAAGGAACCGTTCGAGATGAGTTCGTGTCTCGATGCCAAACTGTGAACTCGAATTACTAGAAAGGTCTGTTAGGATGTCTACGAAACGACGTGCTACGAAAACGCCCGGAAAGTGTAAGAACGGATTTATGCTGCATCATGACAATGTAATTAAATTAAAAAATTAAATAGACGATGAAAGGAAACCATTTTGACAAGATTCCAGAGACCGAAGTTGCAACGAAAGAGCGTTGGAGAGCGTTAACGAAAGATGATTTTTAGAGTTGCTTCAGAAGTTGGCAGGACTGCTGGAGCAAATGTATAGATAGTAAAAGGAAGTACTTTGAAGGTGACTAAGTGCACTTTGGAATTAATGTAATAGAATTCATTTGGGACGTCCATTCAGCTTATTTCGTCATCACAACTCGCATGTCTGAAGCGTTGGAAGGTTTGAAACATAACCTTAGTAGGGAGGGAGATGTCAAAACGGTAGACTTTGGTCTAGATGCCCCAAGAGAGGTGGTCTCCCGTCCGCTTTTCCCCGGGGAAATACACCCCTGTATTCATTGGATAGAAGGTTGGGTGGAACAACGTGGAGAAGAGGAAATTCTTGACCCTACCGGAACCCGAATTCCGACCCCTCGGTCGTCCAGCCTGTAGCCAGTCGCTATACCGACTGAGCTATCCAGGCTGCTTTGAGAACAAAGTGGCTAGAAAAATATGTGGATGGGTGGGAGATGAAGTAACAGGGAAATGGAGAACTTTCCGTGGTCAGACGTTCATAATTTGTAGTCTTCTGTTTACGAAATATTATTAGACTGAATGAATCAAGGGCTGAGAGACCTGTACCATAAAGAGAATTAGAAATACAGAGGAAGTTTTCAGCTGTAAAACCTTAAGGATGAGGCCGTCTTGAGAGACAGAGATGTTCATGAAAAGATAATGCTAAGATTGATATTAGGGGAGCAGGGGTGGAGGAATAGCCTGGGTTCAGGTGTGGTATCGGGTTCAATGACAGGTTTTTGTTAACTTTTTAGCAAAATTCTGGGTTCCGTAAAAAGCAGAATATTCAAAAGCCGAGCGACTGTAAGCTTTTCAACTAGTTCTCTGCTTCGTCGAGTTTTTTATTCAATAATAATAATAATAATAATTACTGTTTTTATTGGGAGAATAATTCCGACGACAAGTTAGCCTCTCGTTTCCCTAGAACATGCTTGAAACTAAAGCCTACAACGTGCTGTGAAGGCTGTTGTTCTCAGGCGCACATTTTATCATTTATTTACATTACTGTACAACAGGTTTGGTTAGCCTATGCTGTACCGTTTTACTTCTGATTGAAATTACGACCTTGATACGAAAACACAACGTCTCACACTTAAAATGTAAAGATACCAGAACATAGTCATCTTTGTTATTTACACGCAGAGTTTTATAAAATTTTTGAGGTTTGCTGAACGTTTTGTCACAGCGCAGCTATATATTCAACTCAGTGGAAATGAACCCGTCTTGAGAAGGAACAGTAACTCAGTATGAAATTTCCTAGCCTTTTTGTGGAACTTTTGCCACTCGCTTGCAGAATCAATTACACAGGCCAAAATCTATTGCTTTAATTTTCATTTACTGTTAATCTCCCATGTATGCCTAAGCCTTCAAAATTGTTTGTTCCTTTCAGGATTTCAGAATAGAATTTTGGATGCCATTCCCACATATAGCATGTGCTCTGTCTTAACCTTCTTCATATGATTATATCTGTAATTCTCAACGACTTATTACTTGTGTTAAACCAGCGACTTAAAGTTAAATGTCGGAACTTAGTCCCATTCTGCAGTTGAGAATCACGGTTCTGACTTACTAACTATACTCAGTCACTCATGGAGATGAGCCATTTTTGAGGAGCCGCCAAATGTGCAGCTATTCAAGAATTTCCCAGCATTTTATGGAACCCAACGTTTCATTACCGTGTTCACAAGAGCTCTCCAGTGGCCCCTATCCTGAGCCAGATCAATCCAATCTCTACCATCCCATCCTATCACTCTAAGATTCATTTTAATATTGTCCACCCACCTACGTATCGGTCTCCCTAGTGGTCTCTTTCATTCCGGCTTTCCCACCAATATCTTAAATGCATTCCTCTTCTCCACATTCGTGTTAAATGCCCTGCCAACCGCATCCTCCCTGGCTTAATCATTCTAATTATACTTGGAGAAGAATACAAATTATGAAGCTACTCATTATGCACTTTTCTCCAACCTCGTTTCTATAACTATAACTGATTATAATTCTTCCTACTGTGTAAGCCTGTCACTTTGAAGGAAAAGCATACATTGAAGATGTTTGGGAACAAAGTACCAAGAAGAATATTTTCATATTTGTTAGATGACGTAATACAGAAATAGGAATACTGATGTTTGCAGAGCAGTAGCTCTCTGTATTCGCATTGCGATTCACCTGCCCTGAAGATGGAGGCGATACGTTCCTCCGAAACTTCGGTTAAAACCAAAAATACACGGCGCCAGATCCAAGAAGACGACTTTCTTCAGAGTCATCGCCGTGAAAACCTCAAAACTTGCAACTATAAACTTCATGGAAAATTTTTACCAAGACAGCCAGAAGTAATTTATCCTGAACTTCTGTCATAGTTATTTAGCCTGGGTTCTTCTGTGAAATCCTGAAATATGTTTGGTTTATAGTGTTAAAATGCCTGGATGATTTGACCTGAAGTTGGAATATTAATATTACTGCCAAATGTTCTACGGATTAAAATAACTACAACATGAGAAAGAGCACTACTGCTAAGGTCATTCCAGAGAAATGGCACCAACACATCAGATATGATGTATATAACCGGAATAATTTTAAATATATCCAAAATTTTATGTTGAATTAAGATAAACATAGTCTTTCTGACTTGACACAAGCCTGTAATAACTTCCTAAGTTCCTGCGAGCAGCTAAGAGGCTATAATATGAAAACGCCAATAAATATACACAGTAGATTATGCAAATGGAGACAAATTAAAACAACAAAGAACGTAAGAAACAGAAAGATTGACAGAAAATTTGAAGATGCGTGCTGCCTCAAGAAATAGAAAAGACCGCCACCAATTTACTTCCATGTCAGCAGGCAATGAGTGACTCCTTTGCGCAACTAAAGGACTTACCTGTGAAAAATGGTGAGCCTAGCTGCGAAGGAAACGCCACTAAAACATTTGAAATAAATAAGAGTCCGGGGAAAGGTAGGCCACCCCACATCATATTCATCTGGGAGGCCAACCAGAGGAAACTAAAAAGTGTCTTGAGCAAGGAATTCTTCTTCCTCAACACTGCAGCCCGAACTCGAATCACAACTAAAAGAATGATGGGCTACAAAATAAACCTCCGTGGCCTCTAGTCCGCAAGCGAACTATACCGATGATGGGCTACAACATCACATAAATATTACTCACTGAGAAATATGTACACTTTTTACATTATACACAAAGGCAGATAAGCCGGTTAAAGCTGTTATCAGGCATTTGCCTGGCAGTGCTTTTGCAGAGAACATCGCTGTAGCCCTCCAGGACACAGACTACGATGTCATCAGTGTAAAACAGATGACCACCAAACGTTCCATTCCAGAAGGAGGGGTGACACGCACCTCCCTCCCCCTCATCCTAGTTACGCTAACAACGAATCCAAAAGCTCAAGAAATGTAATTTGGTTCATCCTGGTCCGTCACTCTAGCAATATTATAAAAGGTTATCAACTCCGTCCATTGTGACTGATAAATATTTCTTTATCTCCTTTTTACTCTCTCATCCTTGACATGTTTCGGTCTGAGAGACCATCTTCAGAGGGATATATCAATACAGGCGGAAACTACTATTACAATGTGATTGGTCAATATCAATATATACATATAATATCATTACAATGTAATGAATATAAAATCTGAAGAAAGATACATCAATACGAGCGGAAACTACTAGTACAATGTGATTGTTCAATATCAGTTTTATTTTCATGACATTGTAATGTATTTGTATGTATGTATTGATATTGATCAATCACATTGTAATAATAGTTTCCGCTTGTATTGATATATCCTTCTGAAGATGGTCTCTCAGACCGAAACATGTCAAGGATGAAAGGTTAAAAATGAGAAAAAACATTTATCAGTCACACTGGACGGAGTCGACAAACTCCAGAACTATTCAAATTGACAGCATTCCGTAATATAGCTTTAAACGTCGTGGCTTACAGATCGCAAAACCGAATCATTGTCTGTTGTCTTGGCAGCTGTGATCAGCAGAATCGGCAGCAAGCATCACAACAAAAACAGCAACAGTCTTCAGGAGACATTAAGCATCGGGACACCATTCAAATCCCAGGCCAGTCAGTGCAGAATGAAAATGCAACGGAAGACATGTTCCTTGCCTTCACTGTGGTGAAGCGGACTACGACAGAGCTCTCTGGTGTTGCGACAGAAAAGGGAAGGTTGCTGACATAACGGAAGCTGTGTGCAGACTGTTGGAGAGCAATGCCAAACTGAAAATGTAATTGTTAATGTAGGTGAGGAACCTGAAGACAGTGTTGACAAGAGCTCTCAAGACAGTGACAGTGCAACAGCACGCCGCATCTGAAGACATCGACAGTTGAGTAGATTCTGTGGTCGAAAGACCTGGGGGCTCGTCTGTTGTCAAGGTCGGCCGCGCCATAGCTCAAGCGGTTAGTCGCTGGCTTCCCACCCGATCCAGGGTCTGGTCAAGTGGGATTTGCGGTGAACAAAGTGGCGCTGGGGTGGGTTTTCTCCGAGTAATTCGGTTTCCCCTGCCAATCTTCATTCCACCAAATTCTTCATCATCATAATCACCCGGGGTAAGCTACAATAGGCCAGTTAGTGGCCGCCGTGCCGAGTGGACCCAGTTGGACTCCACCCCNGCTTGCAGATTTACTTATACTTCTTCAACCCTGAAGATGGGGGCGATACGTTCCTCCGAAACGTCGGTTAACACCACATATACACGGTGCCAAATCCCAGAAGACTGCTTTCTTCATAGTCACCGCCGTGAAAGCCTCAAATCTTACATAATTTTAAATTAATTGTCGAGGTCCTAGCGCTGAATAAATGCAGAATTGCTTTCAGTAAATGTATTAAAATATGTTTACATTGTATTTATTATCTGGTTGTACAGGTCTCCCTAAACTTTCTCCTCTTCATAGAGAGGTTATCAACACAAGAGACAAGGCTCATACTGTCAGGGAAATTCACATAATGGTAGAAATATACAAGACAAACGACACAGTTCGGCTACATTACCTTTAATGAGTTAATTCTGTAACGGTGGCAATCAGAAAGATGATGATGATAAAACACTCCGTGGCCTGCAGTCCGCAAGCAAACTATGCCGACCGAGCGACCGTTGCTTGTCGGCGAAGTTAGTGCNTGTAATTTTAAATTAATTGTCGAGGTCCTAGCGCTGAATAAATGCAGAATTGCTTTCAGTAAATGTATTAAAATATGTTTACATTGTATTTATTATCTGGTTGTACAGGTCTCCCTAAACTTTCTCCTCTTCATAGAGAGGTTATCAACACAAGAGACAAGGCTCATACTGTCAGGGAAATTCACATAATGGTAGAAATATACAAGACAAACGACACAGTTCGGCTACATTACCTTTAATGAGTTAATTCTGTAACGGTGGCAATCAGAAAGATGATGATGATAAAACACTCCGTGGCCTGCAGTCCGCAAGCAAACTATGCCGACCGAGCGACCGTTGCTTGTCGGCGAAGTTAGTGCCAACTTTTGAGGATAGAGGGTGTTACGTGGTCAGCGCAACGAATCCCCACGGCCGTTAATTTCGGTTATCTAGACCGGAGCCGCAATTTTCTTGAAATATCTCCTCAATTATCCTACTACCCACTACTTCTCAGAAAATCTGGTAGTGCCGGGAATCGAACCCGGACCTCTGGATCTGTAGCCAGGAACTCTGACCACTAGACCACAGAGGCGGTCGATGATGATGATGATGATGATGATAATAATAATAATAATAATAATAATAATAATAATAATAGCGCATCACGAACCCTGGCTTTTCAAGAGTGGCCTGTTTCAACTCCGGTTCTTTTTGCGTCGACTTCCTATCGAATGATAATTCAGGTGTAGCATGACTGGGTTCCTGGACTTTGCTCATCGTCTGATATTTCGAGGAGGGCACATGTTTTGTTCTCGATATTAGACGATGGACAAAGTTCAGACACCCAGTAATACTAACACCATTATCAGAACCCTTTAGAATTGGTATCAGGGTATGCCTTGGGAACCTGTACTTTTCATTCTCTGAATAGGATGGAGAGAGCCCCGCTAGCATAACCGTGACGCCGTCTGACATAACTGCAGTGCCATTACTCGAGGAAGACTATGTAGCCTATATGCAATTGGCTGATGACTGCTTAGTCATTTTGACAATTAACCGATTAGTTTTATTAGAACGGTATTATTAGCCAGACCGTGCATGCTTAGGTAATGAGCTGATCATCCAGTGAATAGACTACCGACTGAGGGCATCACTCACTCAATTAGTTAATCAATCAACTAATCAGTCAATCAGCCATTGGATTGTTGAGTCATTCGCTCAGTTAGTGAGTTATCAGTAAATCAGTCAGTCAGTCAGTCTAATCCTTATATATATATATATATATAAGTTTTCAACGGTGAGCGAAAGCTCTGAAATGACGTAAAATTTTGTTATCATGGCGACGAAATCTCGAGTGTTAATAAAATATGCAATAGGTCACAAACGAGAGTGCAGTCTTTTGTTTCAATCTGTTGTATCTATTCTGTGAGTATTGATAGTACTGTGTTATGACGCCTGAAAGCCGAAATAATAAAGTCAGAATAAATGTTTATTGCTAGACAACGACTCTGTAAGCACATTCCCGCGGCAACGAATACACAAACAACAATCGATTAACTTCCGTTACTATGCAACGGCGCTCTAAACGTTTCTTCCCGACAATAGAGCTGTGTTCTCTGCGTGATCCTTTCAAAGTAGTTACAAAGAAAGATTCGGTTGAGAAGAGTCAGGTTTTGGGACTCCAGCCTGCCAGGATATGAACTTCGGAGCAGAGGAATTGAATTTAGTCTAGTCTTCGGAATTGGGAGTTGCAGAACAATGACAAGAAAGGAATTAGTCTGTACAAAAAAAGACTTCATGTTTACTTAGAACTTACAGTGAATCTGTTATAAATCGGTTGCCAGAACACGACTAGTGAAGAATGAGAACCTTAGTGCATGTGTAACGGTGAACTGTAAAGTGTGTAGATCAGCGATAGCGCTGTAATTGCCTATAGTCTTGAATTGTGAAAATAAGGTGTCAATAAATCCAATCATCCAATCCAAATCCCGTCTTACAAGTCACGCACAACCCCTAATACCCGTGATAAGACTTAGATTTGGATATGTGAATTGTGTATAGTATTTATCATGTAATGAGACTCGGTTTGTGAAGGTCTGCAAGGCTTTTCTCGATTTAAAGTTGCACGCAGAAGTGTCCACCTAGATCGGTTCAGAACAATCGTAACGAGAGCTCTAATCTTAACCCAGTCGGATAACCCAAGAAGACACTTGAGAGCACTGCGCATGTAATACGACGGTAATATATCTATGCGACTGCATTACGTCACATCTCTATGCATATTATAGTCTTAGGACGAGAGCACACCAAGCAAACTGGCAACTGCAACGCAACCGCAATTTCCGAGAATTGTTTTCAGCCTGAGTTGAGCACATGTTACTGAGTGGAGCAGCCGTTGCCGTTTCCTCAATTTGCTCTGCTCCATTCAGTAACATGTGCTCAACTCAGGCTGATAACAATTCTCGCAAATTGCGGTTGCGTTTCAGTTGCCAGTTTCCTTGGTGTGCCCTCACCCTAAAAGCACATGCGGCATATAAACTCAGCCCGTATTTGCCTCTCGTTAGTTTCAAGTGAATTCGGCAACAAAATAATGCTATCGTTTGTGCTGTATATGTATGCTTGATGTCATTACTAACCCTACTACAAAAGGCTCCACAATCACCCTCACAATAGTACAATGGTACAATAGGCCAGAAGTGGCCGCAGTACAAGGGACTTAGTCCCACCCCACTAGCAATAAAAACCCTACTAAAATGAACTTCACTGGGAAATGAATCTTCGCAAGGGACTTATACAGAATGAAGCCTACACTTCTTTTAATTTGTCTGTCAAAAGTATTAAGAATTTCATCACTGACATGTTCCACATAATTACTTCCTTCTTTATTAATCCAACGTGTAAAATTGGTTATAGGCATACTCTTTCCTGAGTTTTCCTTGAAAGTGAGGCAAACAAAAACAAACTCCTTGACTCTGGTCCGCAAGTGAACTATACCGACCGAGAGACCGCCGCTTGTCGGCGAAGTTAGTGCCAACTTTAGCAGATAGAGGGTGTAACGTGGTCAGCGCAACGAATCCCCACGGCCGTTAATTTCGGTTTTCTAGATCGGAGTCGCTATTTCCTTGAAATAGCTCCTCAATTATCCTCACAAGGCTGAGCGAACCACGTTCCAGACTTCGCAGAAAATCTGGTAGCACCGGGAATCGAACCCGGAGCTCTGTAGCCAGGACCTCCGACCACTAGACCACAGAGGCAAGGCACTGTCTGTAAACTCTTGCTGAATAGCAGAAATGTAGCCTAAACAAACATGAATCACATCTCCCCTTATAAGAGTAAACCTCGAAATTTTACTGTTTTTTTCTAGATGACTCCTTTCTAACTCGTGTTTGTACTGCTTGGAACAAGCATTGGCTTTCACTAGACCCAGATAGCGTAAAATTTAATTAATTCTTTTTTGGTCATTTTCGTATTTGATCAAAGCGCGTTGTCTCTCTCACATAGGCTGCATAGCGTGGCGTGTGTGTGAGATTGTAAATGGTGGACTAAGGAGGCTGTGGATGGAAGCAATTGTGGCCCATTTTTAAGGATTTATATTAGAATTTGTTTGGAGATGCCTCCCTACCACGAGTCGAGCTCGGGATCTCCATAAGCAAGAGTACTACCCACTGAATTTGCAACTCTCGGTCTCTCAGTCGGTTAGTTGCTTACTGTTCGCTGAAGAGCAGAAACGAGAGCTCTGCAGTGTTAATGCGTGATGTAGATCTCCGAATTTATAGCAGGGATCTCCAGGGAACAATTGTTCATATCTCATGCCAGTTCAGAATTAATATCCACGCGCCCTAAATTAAGTTGTCTGTCTCCAGACTTGCTGATTAACTGTTTATTATGTTATTCCATCTCTTTCCCTCCTAAAATAACATATTTTACTACGTTTTACCTCAATTTTATCAAGTTTAAAAATTTAGTAATGTCATGGCCATTTAAAGTTACGAGAAATTGCGTAATAACCGTAGATTTCAGTCTGATATAACCGGTTAATTATCCTCTACTGTCAGTGTGGGGTCTGGTAGCAGTTAACAAATGGAAATAAATGGCTGACTGACTGACTCGCAGAGTGGCTGATCGCGTCACCAACTAACCACTTGTCAATGACAAGCCGGTTGACAAAACCACTGATTAACAAACTATCTGAGATACAGAATGCCTCACCGGCTGATCTCCTTGATCCGTTTGTCATGGAATTTTATGGCACTTCATATTGGCAAAGCATATTAGTTGTTTGGAGAATTTAATCGGCTCTCTCTTTAATTCAAGGGGCACGCGGTAGCGTAGTTGGTTGAGGCACTATGCTAAAAGCCGGAAGGCAGCGGGATAGAATCCCGATGAGGTCATTGGAATTTTCTATTGGCCTAATCCTTCAAGCCGCACTGTGGCCCTGGGGTCGACTCAGCCTCTAACAGAAATGAATATCAGGAATTTTCCCTGGGAGGTAAATGGTGGCCGGAGCGTAAAGCTAGCAACCTCACCACCATCTGTGAACCGATTGTTTAGAAAATGTGGGAGCCTCGACGTATCACAACCCTATGGGCCTNACGCTCACTCACTCTGTCATGGCCTACGCCAGCAAGATCCACCCTGACCTGTTAAGCCAGCACCGGGGTCGCACTTCCACGGCTTGTAGCTTTTGTTTTGAACAGGTTTGAATCGGTGAGGCAATGTCTTGGCGCCACTACATAACACAGCAGGCGAGCTGTTGACACAACAGAAGGCTTTGCCATGTCCCACTGTTGACAGCCTTCTCTAGTATACAGTTAAGACAAAGAAAAAGAGTAAAAACCCAAGTACAAATAAGGAAAAGAGAGTATTTAGAATGTGAGTAACAACAGATGAGCGCCGTGCCATAGCTCAGGCGGGTTAGTTACCGGCTTCCCAACGAGGATGCCCGGGTTCGAGCCCGGTTCAGGTCACGTGGGATTTGTGGTGAACAAAGTGGCAATGGGGCAGATTTTCTCCGATTACTTCGGTTTCCCCTGCCAATTCGCATTCCACCGATTACTCCACAATAATAATAATAATAATAATAATAATAATAATAATAATAATAATAATAATAATAATAACAATAATCTGGGGCTGGAACAGTAGGCTAAACAGTGGCCGCCGTAACAATTTGACTATGTCTCACTCCATGAGAAAAAGAAAACAGAGGTGAAGATTCCTCAAAAGTTGGTGCACAAATGATGCCCTTCGTTTGAGAGCCCATAACTTTCACAGAAAAAAAAAGGCATATTCCTGTGTTTAATTAAACGCTATACCATGAAGATGTGTGGTTGAGTGGATGTACAGATCCATATATTTTTGACCTCGGCACTAGTTGAATGTGGGTGGTCAGCTTCACGACCATCCCGCTTTACCCCCGGGAAAGAGCCCCCAGTACCCATTCGGTAGGAGGTTGGGTGGACATCAGAGCCTGTCTGGACGATGTGATGAAGAGAAAATTCTTGACCCTACCAGGACTCGAACTCCGATCCCTCGGCCGTCCAGCCAGTAGCCAGTCGCTATACCCACTGAGCCATGCCGGCTCCCCAAGTTATAAGTAGTTACTAAGAAATTTAGAATGAAGCATAACGAAGTGCGTTATGTCGCCCAGGATGGTTAGAGCAGTGAAATCAAGGACTCTGAGACGCATGGACACGCACCTTGAGTGGAGGAGACAGGCAATTCGTGTAGGATTTAGATGGAAAACTCTTGCTGAAACGGCTGCGCGCTAGAATGAGCAGGATGTGGGAAGGTAATGAGAAGGTGGGTACATTCGTCTCTGAGCTTAAGTAAGCACCACGCCATGAAGACAAGTGAAGAAGTGGAGGTACATCCCCACAATTCTTAACCTCGGCATTAGATGGAAGTGAGTGGTCGGCTTCAAGTCTCGGCCACTTTAACCCCAGGAAAGAGATCCTGGTACCCATTGCATAGGAGGCTGCCAGTCTGGACGCTGTGGAGTAGAGAAAAAGTCTTGCATCTGTCGGGAATCGACGCCGGCCCTTAAACCCATATCCTGTTGCTATACCAACCGAGCCATCCCCGTTCATATGAAGGTGGATACATGCGTAATAGGATGTGAGGAAGGGAGGTTGTTGCAGGGATATCTCTACCGCTGTACCCTAAAGATGGAGACCGTATGTTCCTCTGAAACGCTCGTAATTAAATACTTACCAGACTGTAGCGAAACAGGAGAAGAATACCTGAAGGGGATTTTCATGATTTATACCAGTCACGGTATCCGAGCGGTCTGAAGCATGTACTGTCTTCGCTCGCTCGGAAGCCGGGATCGTGGGTTCGAATCCCACTCAAGACATGGATGTTTGGTATGTGTATGTGTTTATTTTGTGTTTGTGTTGTCCTTTGTTTATATAGAGGCCTTGCGACGAGCTGATCACTCATCCAAGGAATCCTACCATCTGTGAAATGATCATGAAACTGAAAATCAGAAGCCAGGGCCCAAGGGGGTTGTAAAGCCACGAAAAAAAATCACAATTTATAGTCATGGTCTGATATGGATAAGGGAATTGAAATAAAAAAGATGAGATAGTAGGGTTATGTAACACGCCTGCGGGAAAGAATAAATGAAAATAAAATTCTGATCATGAAACATTGGGTCTGTCAGAAAAAAAAAATAGTGTGGAGAGACAGACGCAGAAGGAAGGATAATATTAGAACAGATATAACAGAAATAGAGTTTAAATACACAAGCAGGAGTCGAATATCTCAGGACGGTGTCCAATTCAATCACCTGGCTGGAATAAAATGACTGACTTTGTGAACACGATAATAAACCTTCGGGTTCAATGAAAGGTGCTGAATTTCTGAACCAGCTGAGTAACTGGCAACATTTCAAGAAGGACCTTACACCATGGAGAATGGTTGCATCAGAAATAACTTTCCTATGGGGAACATGTTGTATATAGGTTAGAGACTATTTCACTGTACAGAGTTCAGATGCGTTCTTGCTTCATTTACTGTGCGACGTATTCATTGAAAATTGATAGTTTCTCAGCTGGCCAAGACTCTCCTTGCCTTTATGTAATCCAAAGATTTGTTACAGCTATCACAATAATCTACAACTGGGCCGTATTCTCACACGGTTAGCCTTCACACTGTTTATCTAAGGTCAACTTATTTCTTTTTTTCTTTTTACATTTATGTATTCCTCTTTTGGAAGCGATTTTTCCCTTAAGGCTTTCCGATCAAAATTTTCTTAGCTTTGTGATTCCAATGTTTCTCGTGAATCGTTCATCTCATACTCCTGGTTATCACGCTAACCCTTTAAAGACTGAATTACTTCTAAATAATACATAAAATTTCAGTTCGTACCTCACAGGAAGCACATCACGTTTCCGCTACAAAGACCAACTAAAACTTCAGGCAAAAGATCGCTGTTTTCTGTGAGAACCATACGAAACACACAGATACATTCTGTGGGTAGAATGTAAGGTTCTAATATGGTAAAGCCGGTGTACATGCAGTAACCACTGGGCCTTAAACGGTTAATAATACGTAAAAGAAAAAGTAAGAGTAAAGCTATCCCTGTAACAGGCCGTGAAGGCCCATAGGGTTGTGAGACGTTGAGGGTCCCACATTATCTAGACAGTCGGCTTAAAGATGGCGGTAAGATTGTCAGCCTTACACGCCGTCCGCGCTTTACTCCCTAGGAAAATTATTTAATTAATTCCAGGTACTCATTTCTGTTAGAGGCTGAGTCGACCCCAGGGCCATATTGAGGCTGGAAGGATTAGGTCAATTGAAAACAAAATCCTGTGACCTCATCGGGACTTGAACCCGCTCTATTTAGTGGAGAGATGCTAATTTATCGTGAATAAAAATGTATTGTTTCAAAGCTGTACTAAGGCTACTGAAATAAATCCCATGGATCAAATGTCCTTCCATATTAAATCTCGCGGTAGATCTGAGTAACGCAACTAACAAGATTATGAAAATGATATATTAGTGCGCTGTAAAAGAGAACAAGAATTGCGCCACTGGGCATAACTCACTCACTCGTCTATTCATGGAGCACATATGCATTTATTGCAGACACTGCAGATTATGTATGATAAAAGTGGGGGGAAAATATCTCCCTCAAACTCTTACGACTCCCCTATATGCCCCTCAGTTGTCTAGTCACTCTGTTCACACGAATGTTGGTAGTGACAGGCACGTGTTGCGTTCTCTGGCAATGTTTTATTTTGACTTGCTGAAGGAAAGGGGGGGGGGCAGAACAATAGGAAGAGAATGCATTGTCATCCTCACCATCCATGGGACTTTTCTCTGCTCTGGATATAATTATATTAATTAATTTTCTAAGGTATTTCTTACTACTTTATATTGAGCTTAGGTTATGTAAGCCTAATTCAGCGAAATTACACGGTTCTGGTTAATGAAGAATCATCAGTACTGTATCTCCTCAACAACAGACCGAACGTGGCGATATATTGGTTAGCACTCCTGCATTGCATTCTGGAGCTACTCGGTTCGAATCACAGCTTGAAGAACAATTGTCTTGTTTTCCTCAGTCCCTCGACGCCCGATGCTGGGTTAATATCCACTCCAAAATTCGCCAATCGGATTCGTTGCAATATACTAATATATACTAATACGTAATATTTCATTGCAAACTTTATGCAACAGGAATAGTTGTTACGTGCTCACAACAGCCAGCAATTGTCTCTATCCTGAATCAAATGATTGCAGTCCGGAACTTTTCACTCTCTCTTTAAGACGTCTCCGAAGTGGCCCTACACGCTAAAGGTTCAAAAGTTCGCATGAATATCCCATCTAGCCCATACTTGCTACATGTCTCTAGCTCATTCCATTGCACTAATAGGTTTAACGTTTCATGAAGAGTACACAATATGGAACTCCTCATTATGTAGTGACCGTCCGTATAGAGACGGGCTATGGGGTGGACGAGCCGGGTTCGATTATTCTCTTCTCCACAGCGTCTGGACCGACTTTGGGGCCCAACTACCTTCCTATCTAATGGGTAAGGTGACGATTTCCATGGGGTAAAGCGGCCGGGGCTGAAACTGACCACACACCTCCATCTAGTGCCGGAGTCAAGAATGGTAGAGCTGTACCTCCACTCCCCTATATTAATTAACCACAGGGACAAAATTACTTATACCTCATTATGTAGTTCTTTCCAGTCTCGTGTTACGGTCTCTATTAGCTCCAAACATTCTCTTCGGCATTATAGAATGATTTGACTACACCGTCCAGTGTGACTCAAATGTAGAGTAACTCTGAACGGTGTTGTCAAATCATTATATAATATTGACTAATGCGACGGGCCAGAATGAATAAAGTTAAAATTCTCTTCGGCACCCTGCTCTCATATGCGTTTGACAAAACAGCGAGAAATACTGAAGAACAAACATTAATGTTTCTTAAAAATAATATTGAAGTCATCTTTCGTAGTTATAAAGAAAGTGACCCCGTCTTCTGTTATATTGTTCTCCTCAAAGTGGAAAGTAGTGTTGTGCGAAACAATTAAAATACAAGTAGAGTATAAAAGGTTCTTGACGATGCATACACTCGAGATTACTGGGTTTTTGGACTTTGTTCATCGTCCGGTATTCTAAAGAGCACACCGTTCCTGAATATGGATCTGTTTCTGTCTCCGGGTGAGGGGGGAGGGGGAACAATCGTACTCAGCTAAGGTCCGTTAGAAAGATCTGACCTCAGTGACTGGTTCGGTTATTGGGTCATCCTGAGAATTATAACACAGATTTTGATTAATATGTCTGAATATAATTGAACATATCTTACTACCGATTAAGCTACAGGTAAATCAGTGCACAGAAATCTTCGTAATTTTCCTGGGGAGTAAAGCGCGGCCGGCGCGTAAGGCTGACAACCTTACCGCCATCCTTGAGCCGATTGTTTCGATAATGTGGGACCCTCAACGTCTCACAACCCTGTGGGCCTTCACGACCTGGTACAAGGATAGCTTTACTTCCCCCCCCCC